>NC_089212.1:2742200-2817200 GCF_963930695.1 Labrus bergylta
CACTTTAACCAAGTCAAAATCAAGGGATTTATTTTAGATGATAAACACAACAGACAGTCCCTGACTGAGCGGCACAGCAGTCCCAACTCTACTTTCCTGCAGCCAGCATTGGGCGATCAAGCTCTGAGGCTACGTGCCCCTGGCTTCACCTGGGCTGGAGACTACAGAGAGGGAGAAGGGACAAACAGTACAGGGAAACATACAGCCGTAACAATATTCCAATACTTATTTAGTGATACTCTGAAATTCACTCTTCTGCAGATAATCAGTCAGTTTACAGTCTCACAAGGGTTCTCTTTAAAGTCTTTATATGTGATTTTTTGATCCAGCAGATGTCGCCCTTGAGCACCAGCATGAAACCAAAACAACTCGCGCTGCATTGTTGTGTTAGCATGCTAATGCTAGCGATCTTTATTATGCTGGTATCTTCACACTGCATGTACATTTACCTGAAATGAGCGTGATCTAGAAACACAGTTAAGCAGTGAGTACAGTATGTTATTCTTCTTTTCTCTAGTCCCTCAATTAAACAACTTTTATACACGAGGGGAGGAGTCAGCCGGCCGTCCGGGCGATGTAAACAAAGTGAAGATAGGACTCTGAAAACTCTGAAAACATCACAGACAGTGGGACTCGGGTGTTACACCCATTGTAGACAGTCATGACTCACAGAGTTATTTTCAGAGGATATACTTGATTTCTATTATATTTAAGTGTGAAAAATCACATAGAAAGCCTTTAAATGGTCATTTAAGATTTCATGCCGATTTTGTTCAAAAGAAGTACAAAAGTAAACATATCTACTCACCTACTTCTCCATTGAAATCTTTCTGCTATAGATAAGAAATTCCCTTAATCATATACACAGTAAAATGCTAGCAAGTTTTTAATGACTTTATGGATTAAATCAACTTTTAAATAATAAAAAATAAATAAATAAATAAACCTCAACTCTAACTGTAATTGTTGTCTGTGATCTATGCCTCTACTTATAATGAAATAGTTATATGTATAATAGTTAGAAGGTCTCAGGATATTTTCTTAGTGTATGTTTCAATTGTGTGACATCCATCGCTCTAAAATGGTCTTTTGTCGCCATCTAGTGGTAAAGCTTTCCAGAACACTCACTGCTCCTCCATGTTCAAATTCTTCCTTCGCTGGCTCATCCTGCAGCTGCTGGTTTTCAATTCTCCCTGACAGTCTTTGTTCAGAGTCTGACAGCTTCACGCTCATCTGTGTGGGAGACACTCAGCCTTCTCCAGGCGAGAAACATTTGATCTTAGTGACCTGTTGCCAGGATCGACACACAATTTGCAAATCTGTTAATTAGCAACATTCTCTGTGGGTATGACAAAAAATCAGCTGAAGTAAAAAGGGAATCGGTTCTGCTGACTGTGAGACCTCATTAAAACAGACTCATGAAAATTCAGGAGCGTCAACAAATGAGTCACAAACATTTCTGTAAAGTGATTTATGCTTACTTCTGTCCTGATTCTGCAGAGAGTGGAAAATAAAAGCATTACGGGAAGTCATTTAAATATCAGAATAGTAGTTGATGCTAGATATGATAACGCTAAATGTAAGTTTAATCCCTTTATTGATTATTACAAAATTGTCTTTTTTTCTTTAATATATGTATATATACAAGATTTATTTCATGAGATGCAAAAGTTTCTTTTTTGACATTTTGATCTTAATCTCAACATATTGACGCAAATCTCAAAATGCTGAAAAAAATCATCCTCAACTACAGTATTCAAAACTTCAACTTTGGCTTGATTTTAAATATTTGACTTAATTCGCCTCTATATGACATTTAAAAATGTGTCTTTTTATATGTCCTAATGTCACATTATGGAGTGGTAATATACTTGTTCAGATCCTTTAGAGAACATTAAGTAATCCTATCATGTCAAAAAACAAGAAAATAATTGGATTTCTTGAGCGTACACAATTTTCAAGAGAGGAATTACTCCAAGTATTATAAAATAAAGTACTCATGCCCTAAGGAAGTTTATTGTCATTGTAGTAGTCTACGATGAAATCCATTTTAGCATTCGCAATAGAAGCAGCATTAAAAATCCTCAAAAATACAAGAAGCCAAAAAGCAGTAAAAAAATAATAATATTAACTGTTATTAAAAAAGGCAGAAGCCCTTGTCTACTTTAATATATTGTCCCATCATTACTGATCAGCTGTAAGCCATATTTTCATGTCGTAACTGGTGGAGATGCATTTTGTATATGCTTATATATTTTGTAAGTAAAACTTAAATCTGTGAAGTTACAAGTATGAGTGTAACCAAAGTACAATATCTCCAACTCTTACATTACATGTATGTTTAAAAGAATACCAGATAGAAATACTTAAATACCTCATAATGTTATGTCCATGAGTAAATGTACACATGCATATAATATGATTCATGGCATTTATCTTACTATTGACCACAGTGTGCACATGCTCAGTTCAGAATACTGATTTATTTGTAGCTTTCAATAGGAAAGCATTCTTGAAATGTCTTTCATTAGTAACAGGGATGTGCGTTAAGGGAGCGTCGGCCTGCTGCACGTGTTTAACAGTAAAATCATCCAGTTAACAGCAGAAATGCTGAAAAACGAGACATCAGTCATAACAGGAAGCAGGAAATGAATTACAGGGGGAACAGGTAAAGAAACAGATGAAAAACTTGTTGTGAAAAAACTACCCGTCCTATGTGAAGACTTCTTGGGGGGTTTCTGTCACTGTCATGCTTTCGCTCTTCAAACAGTCATGTGTTCAGAACGTGATGTGATGAGTCATTGCTCACTTTGACCCTTCATGTACTCTGCTACTGTGTGGCTGATGATGATTCATGATGAGTCAGTCTGTGCATGTCCTCTCATGTTCGGAAAGCTCAGGGATTCCCACAGAAACATGCAAAGAGCTAAGATACCTGTACATGCAGGTGTGCACACAGGCACAGATTTATATGTGAGGATTTCTGAGCTTGTAATGCAAACGGACAATAAAGTGTTATCTTATCTTATCTTATAGCAATGAGTAAGGTCTTTTACCTTCTTTTTGTAAAGTGTCTTGAATTAACATTTGTTATGAATTGGCATTATAACAAATGAAGAACAATTACTTGTTTGAAAATGTCTTTTATTCTGAAAGGGGTTTCAATAGACACAGTCACACAGTGAAGCTTTACACTTGTTATAGCAAAGACTTTAATTTCAATGATAGACAGTAATTTTGTTACATAATAAAACAAATTCATCAGTGTATTAAAAACACATTATTCTTATAACCACCATTTATCTTTGTTAATACACATTCAAAATAAGGTAATGATTCTGTGTTATTACTGAATAGCCTGTTTACTTTAACAGAACGCCTGTGCAGTTTGAATTCAGACAAGTTAATTCTGTATCACACTTAAAAGTATTTAGTTTAAATCTGCTGGCAGTGTAAGCCAACTGTCCCAATGCAATTTAATGTTTTTTATTTTAATTGTTACAGAGAAACAATATGGTGACAAATTAGGATACAAAAAAAATATCTGTTTTCATTCAGCTTGAACCTTATTCTTATAAAAGTGAATACAAACAAAAAGAGAAATACAATATTGAAAGTATACAAGTATACAATTCCCTCACTGACATTGCACACACAAAAAATACTAATCTTTATTACTAATACTTCATGAAGGTTATAAAATCAGTATAGTAAATTATGAAATCAGTCAGTCAAAAGTCTGTTTTATAGAAAGATGCTGCGGCCAGGTCAAACCTTATTTCCCAAAGCCACAAAAATAAGGCATCATAAAGAACCATCATAAAAAATTATTTAACACCATGTGAGCTTGCTTCCCCCAGTTCTTCTAGTTAGATCACTCACCTATAATCAAGTCCAGTGTTGATGACTCACGTCACCTTTTGAAAAGCCGGATTGAGCCAACCCAACGACGACACAAATTTTGAGAAACATCCATTGCTAAGTCTAGAGTTGCTATTGTTAAATCTTTAGACAAAACAATGTTGTCTTTGTCCAGTTGTTGAACAGCATTATCTCACTTAATGCACTGGTTTCATCTGACTGGTTTATGATCAAAATGATTCACGTCTAATGGTTTCCATCGTATCGGCATGTAACTTAAAACTCAAAAAGACTATACTGTAGTTCTTCCTGTCAAAAATCATTTTTTGTTTACCTATTTCCTTATAAGGACCTCTCTCCATAACATCTGGAGAATCAAATGAAACATATTCCTTCAGATGTAGGACTAAAGAGGAAGTTGAATGTTCCCATTATTTATTACATAAAGCTCATGTCACATGTGTAACTGCTTTGTTTCCTCTTTGTCTGGGAGTCTCCCAGCCTGCTGTGTGCATTCCTTTCCTCCATCCAGCTGCTTTATTCTGGTTCAAACAGAGGTCCTGTTTTCACTCTGCCTCAGAGCTGATTGGGATCAGTAGGCTGGATACATAATATGTGTTTTTCAAATGAGCTGTGGGTGTGAATGACGTTTTGTTCAGTCACACTGAAACTGATTGTCACAGTTGTTGCATAGTATAATATTATTTATTTCACACTTTGTATAACTTGGTAAATATCAGTGTGCGCAATGTTTTTCATGGGTTCTGTTTTCTGCTCTTCTCTTATGCAGATACGTGTGGTTGTGTGTGTGCATTTTTCCGAGCAGAATCCTGAAATGTTTCTCCACAGCAGCTAACATGACAGTAGAGCACACAGGCTGAGCTTCCCAGTCGAACTGGTCACACAGTCTGAACAATGGCACGCACAAGAAGCCCTCTGGAGTTTCCCTCAGGCCTCAGGAACATCACATTCGACTTGATGTTTGTTTTTAAAGGGGCAGGTCACAGCCTCTCAAAGTCATGCGGCCTTAATCGAGAACTTGGAGTCCCTCCATCTTATCTGCAAAGGAAGTGAATGAGAGATTTGATCCTGGAGTTATTAGAGGCACTGTCACAGAATCAGTATTATCCTCTTCTCAGTAACATCATTCACTATGTTTAGAAATAGTTGGCACAATGTTGAGAACGGTTAGTAAATACCTCTCACCTCTGACCTCTGTGCTTGCAAGAAACTTATCCAAAATGCACCAGAATAATGCTAAGGTCCATATTATTAACTGATGTCAATGGATTTATATCATCTTATATCAGCTTAATATCATAACAACATTTTGTAAACAAACATGACCTTGAGCTGTTTCTAAAAAAAGGGGTGGTAGTACTCCTATCGGGGTACTTTGGAAAACTGCAGGGGGTCATAATATTATCATATTATTCTGAAATCATATCGATATTAATCATAATCCCTAAAACAATTATTGCAGTAGTTACCTGTAGTCAACTCTCACAACATACACAGAAAGATTATATGTGTTTGTGTTTCTGAGAAGCATGTTTTGATATTGCATGGCATTTTGAAGAATTGTTTTCCTGCATTGTTAAATCATCGGAATAACTCTGAGAGAAAGAGTGAAAAACAAAGCAAAGGCAGAGCCTACAAAATTCTGTCAGTTTCAGGTTAAACCAACAAAAAGCTTTGTCCTTTTCCCCCGGGGAGAAATAAGCCAACAGCTGCAGGAATGAAGCTCATCTCTAAGTGTTTTTAAGTGACAAGGTTCTTGTTCAGTAAATACAAACTTCCTTTGCAATGCTGTAATTTTTTCTTAGTAAAGGCTTTATTTTTATTTTTACAAAAGTTTTAAGAACCAATGAACTTCTGATGGTGTCAGAAAAACTCAGAACAGGCATATTTTTCTTCTTCTTGTGATAGTCATATCAGGTTCCCTGTGTGGTAAACAATGTGAAATGACATTGGAAAAAACACTTAAAGATTTGGAGGAAACTCCTGTTCATGCTACAGCATCCCTCCTGCAGGTCCTCCCACCCACTTCTATCTGCTGAGCAGCATTTTCTCTCTTGATTCAGTGGGGGCTTGCTATCAAATGTGCACTTTATATGCAGCCAGTTCTTACTCATGTCAAAACAGTGACTCTAAAATGTGCAAACTAACAAGAGGAAAAACAACATTTTAGAGGCTTGTGCTTTTAGTTACTTTTATTTCCTGGACTTCAGTGTTTCCCCTTTTGCAGAATAAAGCACTTTAAGTGACTTTAAAGCTGACTTCTTCATTTTTATTCTTGACGAGGTTGACTCAGAAGTGTTGCTTAAGTGAAGTTAGCTTTTTCACTGTTAGCAACTTCAAAAAGCCAATTCCATCGAGATAGGAGCTCTATTGGTTTGACCCCAGGCAACTGCAAGTGCATATTTTTAATGACCATGGTTGTGGAAATATGCAATTGAATTAGTCTTAGGGCTAAGTAAAGACTTAAATAATGCACACATGTGTATCTGCAGCAAATGTAGCCTACAAAACGACGTTGCTCTCTGGGTGACAGACTGAGGAGTGTATTTATATATGTCTCAATAGAAATCCCCTCTTGGAGCCAGCCTTCTGTATGCTGTTATTCTAAGTGACAGTTTTGGAAATCCCCCACCTAGCTGTTAGCTCCGCCCCTCTGAGCTGTTAGCTCCGCCCCTCTGCAGCCACATACAGAGCTTTACAGACTGCAGCACGACTCCGCTGGGCAGCACACAGTTAAGATCACCTGAACAACAAACAGTCATGGACCTCCACAGGACCAGCATACTAAACCAAATGGATTACAGTCGGGACTCTAAAGAAGGGAAGCCGGTTCAGTCGATGGAAGAACGGCTCGACAGCGGCTTGGACTCGCTGAAAGAAGAGGAGTACCAGGCTGTGGCGGCCGAGATCCGTCGGCTCCAGGTGGACTGTGAGCCGCCGAAGCACCAGCAGCCTCCTGCTGTAACTGGAGAGCTGCAGGCATGGAAAACACAGATCACGGAGGACGGAGACACGTAAGTTAGAACAAGTAATATCTTTACAGTGTTAAAGAATAAGGAAGAATTTAGAGTTTTGGGGTATAGCTGGTAGTATCGCTTGAGTAGGCCCAGTTCAAGTCTTTGAGGTAATTTGATCCCTTTCCTGTTGGGAATGTCTTCCTCTGTCATTACAATGCACAGGCCCAGGCCTGACAAAACCCGCAATGGGGCCTCACTTTTAAACATTAGTATTTATAAAAGTACACTGCTGCAGTGTTAGTAACACGTAGAATAAAAGTTACGTTTGTTAAAGAGTGTAGCTTGTCGCGGGACACGGTGGTTTTAGAGGTAAACAAAAGGCTATTATCAGGAGGTGATTTACTATGGCCGCGGGTCAGACTGGGAAAGTCCCGGGCGCGCCGCCGCCAAGAAATCCGACCGAAGCGCGCTCCCGTGAAGCGAGAAGCAGGGGAAAAGTAGGAAAAAGATGCCTTAAATTACATAAATTGTAGGCTGTGGATGTGGAGGACGAAAAACGTGCTTAGAAATATGTCTACGGCTTGTTTCTATTTTTTTAAACAAAACACGGGGGACCAACACTGAAAGCCACTCAAATGTTATTTTAGTTTTAATAGAATCCATCCGCCGTGAAATATAGTCCGGACTCTGCACAATGTTGTTACTGTTTCCTCACGTGTAAGAAGTGATGCGCTGTTGGGTCACAGTTGAACAACGTGACTTTGATAACTCAGACTCTTTCAAACTAATGAAACTGGAGCTAAATTACAGTAGTTTACAATTGAGGGCAGTAAAAGCTTTTAAAGGGGACAATTTTTAATCTAGCTCTTAGTAAACTTAATGGTCTTTAATGAAATATACCTATGTATTTGGATCCCCCTTATGCACAAGCTAGGTTGCCAATAATTTCCCTTTGGTCCACACAAATACAAAATATATCACTGCATACGAAATATCTATTACACAAATTTTCTTTTGATACTTGAAATTAAGAATCTTCTGTATGACATTAAAACTTTGTGAACTTAAAGTGTTTTAAGAATCGGTAGAGGGTTTTTAAAGTCAGAATTGGGTTTATTGCCAAGTAGATTTATACTGTCTGTCTGAGTGCATAACATTAATCACAAGTGATTTTTCTGCAACACAATGTGGTGTGGATTAAAAACATTAATCATGTGATTTTACCTGATCACAAAGTTTCCCATCACTATCTATCCTTTTGTCTCCTCAAAAAAAAAAATTTTTTTTTTTGTCTGTTATTGATTTTATTCTTTACATGTGCTGTAACAAGTCCCTTATTTTACTTTGTGTGTCTTTAGGCTGCTCCACCTGGCCATTATCCACGAGGCCAAGGACTACATCAGAAAGATGATAGACCTGTCCAAGAACACAGACTTCCTCAACACACAAAATGACCAGAGACAGGTACATGAGCTACCTCTAAAGACAAAAAGTGTTTCCTATCCACCTCATCTGCTCTACCTCTGTCTTCTCCACGTCGTTCTGTTGTGTTGTAAAAAAAAAAAAACTGAGGCTATGATCACTTTAACAATTATTATACTCATTAACTCACCTGCCATTTCCCCTCTGTAGACTCCTCTGCATTTAGCTGTAATAACGAACCAGGCAGACGTGTGCGAGCGCCTCCTGGTATCCGGCTGTGACCCCACGCTGGTGGACGACAGCGGGGACACACCTCTTCACATCGCCTGTCGCCATGGTAACCTGCTCTGCTTCAGCGTCATCACACAAAACTGTCAAACGGAGCATCTACACAAAGTGATGGCCGCCTGCAACTACCATGGTAAGACTTCCAGAACTGATGTGGTTCTGACTTTACTTTTTCGTCCCTGTTCTTTTCTACACTTTGGACACACTGATTATTCTTTTGTCTGTTTGTTCTGTTGTCGTTATTAAACCTCCTTGTGTGCAAGTCAGGGCAGTGGTGGATTTAATTATAATGATTTAACACACAATGGAAAAACGATAAAACACTAATTTGCTGCTGGTATTTCTTAAGGAGGAATGGTGGCCATCATATTTACTGCCCTTTATTCCTGAACACTAATTTGGAGAATGGAAACATTATAGGAAGCAAAGGGGAATACCACAGCCATTTGTGCCTTCACATCCTTACATAAAAAACATCTATTACGAGGCACACAGTGTCAGATGCTCAGGCTCCAAATAGAACATTGAATGGCTTTAAATTTAGACTTAATCAGAAATATGTTTCAGCCTCATGTGTTTGCATTCTTGGCTTTTTGAAGATCTCTTATGGGAATCAAAGTCTGTGGGTTTTTTTAGACCTCTGCATTAACACTTCAGAATGATCTATATATTAATACTTTAAGTCAAATGCTATTTACGTTTTCACTCTGACTTACTAATGTTTTAATCTAACAGTGTAAACATATATGCTGGTCAGGTGTCTGTTATACAACTCTTCCTCTTATTTGTTTTTTCAGGTCAGAACTGCCTCCACCTGGTCTCAGTTCAGGGCTTCCTCTCTCTGGTGGAGAATATGGTGGATCTAGGAGCTGACATTGATGCAAAGGTAAACCACCTGAAGATGATAGTAAAGCTAAGAACAGTGATGTTAAGACATTTTGAGTAGCAGGGGGACATCCAGCCCAGACACTAAAATATTGTGTTCCCTCCTCGTCTTACAGGAGCAGCGTAACGGCCGCGGCGCCCTCCACCTGGCTGTGGACCAGCAGAACCTCTCGCTGGTGAAACTACTGTTGAAGAAAGGAGCGGACCCAAACCTCCTCACCTCCGGAGGTCACACCCCTTACCACCTGACCTATGGCCGTGACAATGACGACATCAGGAAAGAACTGTTCTCGCTGACAAAGCCCGACCTGAGGGAGCTGCCCGACAGCGAATCAGATGACAGCGAGGCAGAGGAGGACGAGGAGTCTGATGACGAGGTGGGTGTTGAAATTTTTAGCTGTAACATCAATGTTTTTTTCTTGCTGATTTATAACCACTTTCCTGTCCTGTGTTTGCTTTTGTAGGTGAGTTATGACGACATTCAGTGGAATGGACATTAGTAGGAAATGAGAGAGAGAGAGTGAGGAAGTTACAGAGACAGGAGGCTGTGATGATGAGAAATGGCTCGGCATGTCTACTTCTTCCTGCAATGACATCACAAGAGCCTGATGGTGTGGGCGACACGGCGCCAAGCGTGTGCGCTGGCACAGCAGATGGACAGGCAGCTACAAAAAGGAGAATCAAAAAAGAGACTGACGTTCAAAATAACCAATAAGTCTACTCCGGGCGCTGCAGGAGAGCAAACGCACGCTGAGGTGTGAATATATGACGTGTTATGATGGGATAAGGTTTGCTGTACAGTATGCTGCAAGGATCGCTTGTATTCTGTGTCTTCATTTGTCACAAGAACATCCATCCACACAGATGTACCTGCAACAGCTCTGGTGTATGATATTGTAAATGCTGTGTATAAAAAGATGTATTTTTTATGGAAGCTGTGAATGTGTAGAGTTAAGCAGGTTGTACTATAAATTTCAAGACAGCAAACAGTCCAGCACACTCCAGTTAAATTAAAAACACTCGTATTTAACAGTAAAAACTTGTGAGTATATTTGTGGAGTCTGACGCATGAAGAGGAAACAGATGGCATGTGAGTGGAAAATTCCTGAATGGCAACTGTGATACTAATTTTGGATAATAATGCAATAATAATTGGACATCATAAACTTGGTAATATTATAATATTAAAACCATAAGGAATCAGCCGTGTCGGACAATATTAAAGGGCTGCAGTTATATGGGGATGTAGTTGAGTCACTAAGCAGTCAGTGCGTCTGTTACTATAAAAACCTCAGCTGAAGTATGACAGCTGAGTTTCAGTTCAGACTGGCCACTCTTATTTTTATATGATGCATGTCACGCAGGAAAGGACTGATAAGTCGTCAACACGTCTCCACTGAATGAGGAACTGGCGCCCTGTTGAGCTTGCAACACAGTTCCTCCTTGCTTTGTGTGTGTGTCGCAGAAAGAGATAAGAGAGGCAAAGGGAATTTTTTTTTCTGTGTGGAATGGGGTGGATTGCTCAGTCATCTAAGTCAGGAAGTTTTTTTTTTCATGGGTGGGGCTACTGTGGAAGGACAGGAAATTCCCAGGAACAGAACACTCAGCTGTTCATGACATTCCTGCCTCTCTGCTCCAAAGAAGGGAATCTCCGCCGAATAACAGGATGTTTCAGTAACTTCAGCACAGAAGATGAAGGGAGTTTTTACTCAAAGCCAAGTTAAATGGATATCAAACGTCAATGTAAAATACACTTACACAAGATGATTGTAGATAGACTCAAAACACAGCAGATCAGGAACCATCTCAGTGTGTTTACACATTGCAAATGAGATCTTGTGATGGCTCTAAAGACAACACTAGTACAGAATAATACAAATTATGGGTATTTTTTTAAAATCTGTGCATAAATTAACACTTTATTCTCTGATATATTGATAACTGCATCTTTCATACAAATGAAACATACTATTACACTAATATTTTCAGATTACTTAAGAATGCATGCAATGTTTTGGGATCTACAACCACAGTGACAGGCAACAAGTCCAAATAAAACAGCAGCCGTGGAACTGCTATTAATATTCTAATAGCAGCACTTAAGAATTTCCTGCTCACCCAAAATTAAAGTATTAATATGTACCTTGTAATACGCCCAACAAAGCACAAACTAACACATGGAAACTTTAGTGTTCAATAAAAACATTGTTTATTAGAAGTGTAGTTATGTACAGCAGTTTCAGATAAGGGGAGGAGGATTCAAACACAACGGGAAAATGAAAAAATAAGAGATTCTTATTGATGTTGACCTGAGCTGATCTTTGCAGGAGGAGTAGTGACAGTGATGATCGGCACTGGAAAATTGGACAATTCCCACAGCTGTTTTTTTTTTTGGGTTATCACAAATTACATCAGAGCACAAACACCACCCTGTACTAAACACATGAGAGAGAGAGAGACTTTGAAGCTGAATAATTAAATGAGAGATACACCTGGCAGCCCTGAGTAAAGAGTGGAAGCACTGTTTGAATACAGTGACTCAAGAAGCTGCACCGAGTCCTCGCTGAGAAAGAGGTAAAAAGAGATATTGTGCTGTAGGGGACACTGTAACCGTAGCTGCATCTTTATATTGTTGAATTGAATGTCCAGCATCTTTCTCAGTTTGGTGACAAGGACAAAAAGTAGAGGTCAATATTAGGACAATGGCATTCAGGCAGATCCTGGCTGTGACAACAGAGGATGGAGGAGGGGTAAGTGCCAGCGCCACCTGGTGAAAAATGGCCAAAAATGTTGATCATTGTTGATCTTTTTGTTTTGGTCTCGTCTCTCCTGAACAAGATTATTCCAACTCTTTTATGTTTCTTTTAGACAAAACCTTTTTGTGTGTTGCTGTACACTTTCCTCACTCTCTCTCGGATAGAGCCACTAGATGAACATCAATCTCAGCCTCTGACAGAATCCTGAAACACAAACACACCAGTTAACAGTTTACATTTTTTTCGGCCAGATTTTCTGGGCCTAACACTCACAAATCTGCACTTTACAGTAATACCCAATTGCTGCACAAACCTCACAGGAGTATCAGTAATGGGTGAGCTGATCCCTATAAAAGTGTCATATGTGTCTCAAAAAAATACTATACAGGTTGGGCTTCATTTTATTCTAAACATTTCAACAGCAGCAGCTGTTCATTAAAAAAAAGTAATTCATCTGTTACCAGAAAACATTCTTTACTTGTGAGTATCAAGGTGTTTGCTATTATTATTACAGAAAGGTACTCACTTGAATCGAGATTCCTGTTTAGTGATGACTCCCACCTCCAGCTCTGAGGGCTTGAAGTCGATGGACAGAACGGTTGACAGGCAAGAGATAGCTGTCTGTTGTGGAAGAGAGAGGGAGTTTATGGTAAAGAGCATGACACAAAGACATGAACTAAAAACAGCATCTGAAATGTAGATCCATTTGCAAACAGCATTCAAATATATATATATATATATATATATACACACACACACACACACACACGTGTGTACTTGATAACAGAGTAATACATGAGTGATGTAATTGTATGCTCTCTGTCCTGTCTCTAAAATAAAGGCATGGAAAGCCCAAACATAAACATTTAAGCAAAAAAATGTATAATTCCAAACCCCCAAAAATTGCCAAAGCAATTCCATGAGATTCCAAAAACTCCATAACAATGAACAAGCCTGCGTTGTAACACCTCCATTTCTTACCACTGGGGTTGTTGTACAATGTGGACATATGAACAAGATATCACAGGTTACTATAATAATATGCAACAAATGAAGTATATGTGCGTCCTACCTCTATAGTGTGCTCATAGGTCAAATCAAGCTTCTTCTTGAGTTTCTTCTCCAGGAAGCTGGTGGCCTCAGTCTGTTTGACTCCTGCTGCAGTGGCCTTAAAGCCACAATAATAGCCAGCTGGATCACACTTGTAAAGCTGCGGACCCAACTCTTCATCCAGCCCAACCACCATCATACCTGTAATGAGGTAGGAAGGCAGAGGGAATTTAAGTCAGGCAGAAGGAACAAAGAGAGTCCTTTTTTTTTTTTTTTAAACATCTGGGTTGGATTCTTGATAGCTTACAAAACACTTAGAATCACTGTTTGATCTAAAATGTCCCTTGGATCCATCAAAAACACTTCTCCAACATTGTTTAAGAGCACAAGAGCTTAACCAATATCAGTTTGCAAAGATACAAGATGTGAAATAGAACTGCAAAATGCTGATATTTCGTGCTAACATTCAAAATGTGGCTCCAATGAAAACTCTCTGAAACACAATTTACACAACAACAGAGCTCTAAACCCTTCACACAAACAACACTATAGCAAACAAGGTTTATGTGTAGATATTTTAAAAAGTCATACAGTACCAGCTCTGGTCAATAAAATACTTTTTTATAATTTGGAAGGAGATAAAAAATATTCCAAACATTTTTAACATCTTGGTTTTAACCCTTTAAAACGACTGATGATCAAGGACATGATTCTGTAACACACATGCACAATACTCACAGCAGCCTAGCGGCCTCATCTCTGCGTTTTGGGTGTAGACTTGGGAGATATCTGCCATGCGTTTGCACAACATGTCCACAGGGATCTCATAGCCGTACTTGTACATCCAGTTAGCTGCTTCATATCGTGCCCTCTGCACCTGAGACCGGCTATCAGCTAGAGATAGAAAAAGCATTTCATTAAAAAAATGTAAGAATGCTGTGCTGTTTCTTTTCATTGATACAAAATTGTTCTTTATTTAAACACATCCATGAGACAACAGGAATACAAGAGGATGATTATCCCTGGCATTGAACTACTAAAGGGGTTTTAGCTATGAGGTTTTTTTTGTCTGTGTTTACTATACTGAATTTACCGTTTTAAAAATAGGTTGGTCATTTTTATTTTCTGCTGCACTAAAGGTTTGCACCAGCCTAGATGATCATGATGATTGAGATATTTCTAGCACTAAAAGATTCTGGGGAACAAATGGGCCATGGGAATCTGTTAGGAATGGCTCAAAACTTTGGGTTTTCAGTTATGCATCAGAACATCAGTTATACTAGACATTGCTTACCAGTCATGCCTGTCATAACACAGCCAATGTTGTCTGTAATTCTAAACAGATGTGTGACGGTCAAAGCATCCAGCAGCTTGTCCTGGGAAAAAAAAACACAAGACAAACAAAGAGATTTTCAACAGAGAAATGTAGACACCAACCATAATGACAACAGTGGAAGGTGACCACATGTGAAGACACAGTAACAAAAACTTCTATGAGTTTGTAATGTATACTGACTGGGACTTTCTTTTGTGTGACAATCACAACACAGTCCTTTCCTCTGACCGCAACAGACGTCAGTCCTCCCTGGTTGATGGCCTTGAAAGCATACTCTGTTAAAAGATAGAAGGAGAAACCGAGTCAGAAGCAAAGTAGTAAGTAAGTCTAAGAAGCTAGTATCTCTAATTTCTAACCATTCAGGTTAACATTACTTTTTGGGAGCACCAAAGATTAATGCCAGCTTTATTGGGCATATAAAGGTACATACACACAACTCTTTTTGTCTATATATATATATATATATATATATATATATACCCTGATACACTCTGTCTTTAGACAAAGCAAACCTTGTCTTACAGGAGTTTACAAAGGGATCTGTCATAGCCAGGTTTGTTTTTGATTAAGGAATAAGAGTCCCATTAGTAGTTGTAAACACGTATAATTGGAGTTTCAATAAAATGAATATTGTGAGTGATACACAACTATCAAAATGTGCCATTTTAACTACAATTATAATTAAATAATTTTGCTTACTGTGGCCTTAACCTCCTATGAATCATTAAAATCCTTCAAGAAACAAAAACTTTATCTTAGCAATTTGATATAAGGTCTTATGAGAATTGTTGAAAATTGTAGGAATCCTAAAGGCTTTAATTGGAAATTCAATTCAATTCAATTCAATTTTATTTGTATAGCGTCAACTCATAACATCTGTTATCTGGAGACACTTTACAAAAAGCAGGTAAAATACCTTACTCATTGTTATATTACAAAAAGCAGGTAAAATACCTTACTCATTGTTATATTACAAAAAGCAGGTAAAAGACCTTACTTATTGTTATATTTCAAAGATCTGGCCTATCCATCATGAGCACTTTAGCAAAGCAGCAAAAGTTACAGTGGTAAGAAAAAACTGTCTTATTAAAAGGTAGAAATCTTCAGCTGGATCCCCGGCTATAAGAGTTTCCCAACAGGACTATACTATAGCTTTTCGATATTATTTCTAAAAATGTATTTAATAATTTTATGTGAATTTTAAGAGATTCCATTGAAATGCAAATAAAAAGTATAATTTTGGTTAAAGTTATGGTTCTTCCAGGTCTTATACATAATAGTAATAATAGACTTAATAGTAATATACTTAAAATAGAAGAATGAGGAATCATAACTTAAAATGTACTTAAGGTCAACAGCTACATGTAGCATTTATGCAGCTAGAGTAGATAGCAAAACTGCAACTCAACGTGGGTGTGTGTTAGTGTGTGTGTTAGTGTGTGTGTTAGTGTGTGTGGGTGGGGGGGAGTGTATTTATTAAGTGACTCCGACGACAATATGACATTGCACATCAATAGTGTTTTCTAAATGATACTGGAATATGAAAGAGCTGTTAGCTAATGTTAGCTTGTTAGCTTGATGACAGAGCATGTTGAGTTTGGTTTCTCACTCACCGACTTGGTAAAGTCTTCCCTCCGGAGAGAAGATGGTAATATGGCGGTCAAACCCTGCACTTGACCCTCGAGACATGACGGCTGGAAATAAGGGAGGTAAACAGACGTTGACTTGAAGATGAAACTAAAACTGAGATGAAAAAGAAGCAAAACATGGGTTTACTCCGGATGTGACGTATCAGTTCTAAGTCTCATATCCGGGTCAGCAACGCAGCTACGACTCTTGTGCCCATGGTGACAACAACCACGCTGCTCCTTTCCCTGTTGTTTTCTGATTCTTTTATTTTGACAAAAGGACAAACCAAATTTTAATTTTATTATGGATACAATTTAAATTAAAGAGTGTAGGCCGCTTAGTTGTTTGTAGAAAATATTTTATTTACAGCCTGAAAGTTTGAAAGCATATAGGTTAGTGCTTTTTGAAGAGGCAGAGCCATCGTTGTGGTACTTCATAGGTGCACCTGTCGTCTGTGTCATCATAGGGAAGGTGCCACGAGTCTGCTGTAGACTGAACGATGGTGTCATAGCTGGGAATACTCTAAACACACAGACACAAACAAACACATTAGTTCATTAGTTCTTCATTTTTCTTTTTTTATTTAAATTTTACTGTGTTCACTTTTTGTCTGCAATTTTTGCTCTTTGCTGCTGTAACAATGTAAATTTCCCCATTGTGGGATAAATAAAGCATTATCTTATCTTATCTTAGTATGGGTTTCTTTTGTGTCTTATTAGCAACCCCTCTCACACCCTCTCCTCCTCCTCTCAAACTTCCTCTTCCTCACCTGAAATCGGACTCTCCTGCCCAAAGCAACAAACCCATCCACAACCAGCTGGTGGCCTCTCTGCCATTTGAAGAAGAGCTGTCTGGCGGCTCCGTCTGGCAGGCAAGCCTTGTGGTCCCTCATCAGGTCCCTGCTCACAAACTTACAGTGGTCCCCAGAATGCAACGTGGCATACAGCAAGAAAGGGTCATCTTCTGAGCTGACAGACGTAAAAAAAAAGAAAAAAGAAAAAAAAAAAGGCTGAGATAAGTAAGAGGTGCAGAACTATTTGCTAAATGCTTAACATGATCAGTCAGCCTCCAACATGTGTTGGCAAATTTCTAGAATTCTACTACAATTTCCTCAATAAAAACCTTTAGACTTTAAATTATTTCACATTTAAATAGACATTCATTTTATTTCTAATTGAAGAAATTATGATAATTTGAGATTAATTTTCTTTTTTACATTTTGCTCCTCAAGCATCCTCTGGCAGTCTTTGTAGCCTCTGCTTTTCAACTGTGTGATATTTCTTTTCTTGGGGCATTTTACGAATTATTCTTCTAACTTTCATCTGCTTACATATTGTCAGTGAAAAAGCAATGAGCTTTCTGCCTGATCAGGTCCATGTTGTGTCTCTCCCAGGATCTGGAGGGCCGCAGCATGTGTTTCCTCCCCAACACTAGAACAGAGAGGCCCTGATGCTCCAGCTCTGACACCACCGCCAACAACTGAAACACACACATACATACCCAAAAGGGTTATTTATGTTCATATTAAAGAATATCTAAAAACACAGGTCCGTCTAGAAGCCAGTTTCAATAATCTTCTTCCCCATAACTAAAGATGCAAATGCCTGGTCTGGTGAATCAGTTGTTAGGTGTGGTTGCCATGGGGAGGCTGTAGTGCATCTGAGAGCCATAAGGGAAGCCTTTAGATGTTAAAATCTTTTATCAGACATTAGAGTTGGGTACACAAACATTTTAAAGCCATGCTAGTGAGATTTATTTATTGATTGCAAAGTGTGTTACTCAGTCAGTCAATGTCCTGATGGATTGCAGTGAAGATTTGTACAGATGTGTGATCATCTTACTTTTCTTCTAGCACGTTCAATTGAATTACTTCAATATTTACTCTATGGAAAGCCATGAACGTTTTGACTTTAGTTCAGGCTTAATGTTAGTTAAGCATTAAAATTAGTGACCCTTTAAAAATCTTTGATCCGGACAAATGTTATCATCAAATATTGTTGACAAAATTGATGAAAAATCAGCCTCTGCTGTGTTCAGCGTCAATAGCAAAAGTAAATATGCTAACTTGGTGAATTAAGATGTTCAACATGGTAAGGCACAAGTGAGCAATGACATTGTGAGTGTGTTAGCACACTGTTGTTAAATTTTGCTTAAAGTTTATTAGGTATTTTCTTTTCTTATTTCATATTCTTAACTGCATTAGCCCTGATGCAAATTTAAATCTTTTTTGCATACATTTCAATAGTGTATGCGGCCTGACAATAAAATAGATGACAAGATAGGTAAATAGGTTTGTACGTCTGTACTTCTCTTTGTCTTAAAGCCACAAAACAACTCGTGCAGACGTGCAGCGATAGTAGACAGAGACAGACCCACACACATACTTCCTCATAGACAGACAGATGTGGGCAAACCAGTGAACAGGCGTTATTATAATCAGTTATTTGCTGGTTAAAAAGACACCTGCTAGTCATAATGCAACCAGCAAAAAAACCCTGAGGTGCAAATACATTTAAATATGAAGAAACCAGAGAAGACTTTAAAACTCCATGCACACGTGGAGATATGATTCATGAAAAACATGCTGGACTGGTGACCCCTCTTCTAATTCCTCTATAAGAATATTTATTTTTTATCTCACCATCTCTGACATTTTGCTTTTGTCCTTGCTGAAATTTGCTACGTTCAGTCCATCCACAACAACATCGAAAGTGGGCTTCTTCTTCACAAATGCCTTGAACTTCTCCAACTCCTGAAAAGAGACATGTTTACAGAGAGATAAACATCAGAAATAAGCACGGTGAGACTGACAGATTGAAAGAGAATAGCTCAGTGGAGATGCAGGTTAAAAGATAAAGACAAGTTGAATTACACCTGGATACTGTGCCACATTGGCCATGAACTACTGATTTTACAAGTTAATCAAAGAAGCTACAATGTCTTATGATGCAGATGTTAATGGAGGCTTCTCCTAAAAAAAAACCCCCAAAAAAAACATTACAACAACAACAACAACAACAACAACAACAACAACAATAATCTATTGTCCTGCAAGAAGCTCTATAAGGTTGTACTTAAGAAAGTGTGGCTAAATGCTAACATAAGCTCTGTAAGAAAGTGTGGCTAAATGCTAACATAAGCTCTGTAAGAAAGTGTGGCTAAATGCTAACATAAGCTCTGTAAGAAAGTGTGGCTAAATGCTAACATAAGCTCTGTAAGAAAGTGTGGCTAAATGCTAACATAAGCTCTGTAAGAAAGTGTGGCTAAATGCTATAATACGATTCCTAACAGGTTAACAATGAAAATGCTGAGAAGTTAATATTTAGCAGCTATCAATTATAATCTAAAGTAACATGCTTATCTAGTTGTGTTAGCATGCTAAGATTTGAGCTTCAAGCTGACTTTGAAACTGGCCTGCAAGATGGCAGAATTGGTTTACAATTAATGGAAACCAAAGTATATAAAATCTCCTCAGAATTAGGGCAAGCACTCACAAACAGTTCCCTTTTTAATCTTCCTCTTATTGGATAAATTACAGGAATTTTCTTTAACCTCATGAATGTATATATTTTTTTAAATCATATTCCTTTGCAAATGTGTACTACTTGTACATCTTGTCAGTGTGTTACCTGACCTAGTTTACTCAGCTCCCACTGCCATTGATGTTGATGACAACAAAGCTAAAATCAGAAAATAAACAAATCTCAGTATATTTGGGTGAAGTGGTAGACTTGCCCATTTTCAGTCAAAGGGAAAATGTGTGTCTGCAGAACTTTTAAAGCACCAGTGCCTCGTTCCTCTTTTAGTGATCTGGTTTATCAACTCCACCTGTGAGCAGACTGGCCGGATGGTTCAACGCTTTTCTCACTAACTGATCAAAGGCCTGCCTGTAATAAATCTATCCGGCTTTCGTTCTTGTTGCTGACAGCCAGCCGGCAGAGTGCTAAACAGACAATGGACTTGTCACAAAATAAAGTTTTATAGCTTTTGAGAACATGGCTAATATATGGTTGGTCAAATTTACTTTAAATTATTCTCAGACTTAGGTCACAAAATGTAGAAGGTGACTTATCAGCTGTATAATATGTCCTACATTTGGTCACATTTTATTTCCACAGTCCAATACTTATTCTTATTTTCTCTAAAAAGGCCAATATACAGTATGTAAGTAAACAATTTAATGTATTTTTAAATCTGATCTAAGTGTTACTAAAATCCTTAAAATTGCCAAATTACAGTTTGTTGAATACTTCTGTGTCGTCTGCGGAGAAAGAGGATGCTTCAATTAGAGCTTTCATTCCAGAAAATGTTTAAAATACGATGTGGCAGCTTCTGAGCATAACAGGAAAGTAATGCCTCCTTATATGTACTTTCACTTTTAGAGAGCAGCAATATGAAAATAGGTTACTGTGAATTCCCCTGAACGTGAAACTTATCTGTATGCATACTGTCTTTCACGCACAATACAAATATGACAGTAAAAATGTAAATAAATAAGAGTTTAATATTCCTCCTCTGATGGAACTTTACATGTATTATAAATTAAAGGTCTTAAATGTATTCCATGCCAACAAGAAAGTTCAGTTTCACAGTGGAGGCTGGTTTTGGTTGAGATGGGGGAGATGTACGTTTTGAGTTTGGGGGCAATAAAAAGTATAGAAACATTGTTGGATGACTGATCGCTGTGTGGAGATTAGTGGGGTCATGAGTTATAATGGCAGAAGTGAAAGAAAACCAAAAACAGTAAAATAAAATGTAAGAACAAAAAAGAATGAGAGCAGGAGTTGGAGGAAGAGAGAGACAGAGAGAATAGTCCAGTATAATTATCCAGGGACTTTCCAGAGCTGATATGTGAAACCAGCTCATTGTGCTGCTGTGGATTATATGACTGCTTAAAACACACACACACACACACACACACACACACACACACACACACACACACACACACACACACACACACACACACACACACACACACACACACACACACACACACACACACACACACACACACACACACACACACACACACACACACACACACACACACACACACACACACACACACACACACACACACACACACACACACACACCTGCATAAATAGGCTTACAGTGCCATCCATGCACCATTTTTACACAGGGTAAACCAGTGTCCTCTAAAGACTATGCCACAACTTTAACAAAGACTTAAAACTACTTCAGGAAACCAGGCTGTAAACACACCTGTAATCTCATTCCAACCTCTGTGTTTGGATTTGGTTATGAATTTCATATTCTTAATATTTATAGCATCTCTACAGAATAACAGACATGATTTAAATGGGTCAGTTAAGTTAAGCTCTTCCTCCATGTCACCCTCAAAGACTTACTGACAAAGCTAAAGGATGGATGTTTATTCTTATTCTTGTAACACATATCTGTGCTCTTTCTAAGTGCAATTAAATAGACCTGTTTTTTTTATCCCAACTGCAAACAAATGGAAATGTGCAAAGAATGACTTACTAACAGATAACACAAAGAGTCTAGCCTTGTGATGTCATCGAATGATTTTGTTATTTATTACATTTTTTGGTATGGTAAAGTTAAATTGTCTTAGTGGTGAGTTGAAAAGGTAAAAAAGAGCAGACTGTGTTCAGTGTTCAGAGCTGTAATTCTTACATGTTAAGACGTTTAAAAAAAGTGTAAACTTTTGCCCTTTTTGGGGAAAACATTGCAACAAATCATTGTTTGAACCCTTTTTGTTTTAACTATGTGTCAGAAAATAAGTTTCACTGAATTTATTTGTTAAGGCTGATCTGTTAGATTGCATAAACAATGTTTTCTTTTCCTTTTTTTGATAGCTAATGACATTGTAAAAATGCATGACATTAGTTCTGTGTGCATTATGTGTCAATTTCAATCAATATGTTTTCTGTGCACACACATACAACATGTACAGCTGCTGTATATAATCAGCACATACATACATATACAGCTATTCTTCCTCTTTGCAATGATTTTATCACTCTCTTCCTCCATCAGTCAGACTCTTCTGCCTCACTTGTCTGCGCTCTCTGCTTGCCCTCATAATGCTTCTTTTTTTACTTAAAATTGGGAGTTAATGGAGTCACGTTAAACAGTCTGGCTGCCTTCCTTGGACAGTCTCCATGGTGGGAGGTAGATCTGGTCCAGATTCACATGGTGCTCCTCATGCTGGAAATTCCCCTAAATTTAACTGCTCCACTGACAAACTCCCCCAGACTTGGAAAAACTGAAAAACACGTGCAAACTATGGCACCGTGTAGAAATGATTATGAACTTGATGTTACTGATGGTGCCAAGTTTATTTCTAGGAGTATTACATGTGAATCACCTTGTGTTCATTATACTGTCATGAAGAAATTGCAGTCAGTATATTTCTTGGTAATTTTTTTATCTCACTTACTTTGTCTATTTATGTTTTATATGTATATATACACTTTATATTTTTATTAATATTATTGGGTTTAAAAAAAAAAAAATTGAACCACTTGTTTCTATTTCTTTTACTGCTCTTACCTTCTTATTATTGTTCTCTTTTGATTTGCTTTGAGCTCTTTTCGTTTCTTACATCTTTTTAAATCTTTGGTCCTCTTGGTCTCAGCTCGTGTTGTTGGGTTCTTGTGTTGCCTGGGTTCTTATGATGGTTCTTATGATGGTTCTTATGATGGTTCTTATAATGGTTCTTATAATGGTTCTTGTGTTGCCTGGGTTCTTATGATGGTTCTTATAATGGTTCTTGTGTTGCCTGGGTTCTTATGATGGTTCTTATGATGGTTCTTGTGTTGCCTGGGTTCTTACGATGGTTCTTGTGATGTTCTTGTGATGGTTCTTGTGATGGTTCTTGTGATGGTTCTTGTGATGGTTCTTGTGATGGTTCTTGTGATGGTTCTTATGATGGTTCTTATGATGGTTCTTATAATGGTTCTTATGATGGTTCTTATAATGGTTCTTATGATGGTTCTTGTGATGGTTCTTATGATGGTTCTTATAATGGTTCTTATGATGGTTCTTATGATGGTTCTTATGATGGTTCTTGTGATGGTTCTTGTGATGGTTCTTATGATGGTTCTTATAATGGTTCTTATGATGGTTCTTATGATGGTTCTTATAATGGTTCTTGTGATGGTTCTTATAATGGTTCTTATGATGGTTCTTATGATGTTCTTGTGATGGTTCTTATGATGGTTCTTGTGATGGTTGGGTTATATATGTCTGTTGGGTATCGTGCACTTTGGGTTCTTTTCTGTTGAATTGTATTTAATTATTTTTAGTATTTTGCATTTGTTTGTTCTTGCTGTTGTTTATGTTCTTCTGTGTTTGGTTTAGTTTGTTCTTGTTTTTTCTGTTTGTCAAAGCACTTTGTAAACCTGTGTTTTTTTAAAAGGTGCTATAGAAATAAAGTTATTATTATTATTATTATTTCAAGTCCATGAACATATGGTGTATTAGCTGCGTCCAAACACAGACACAAGATAAAGTGAGGGGTGCTTACTCTTGGCTATGAAAGGTGCATACAGCTTAAAGATAAAAACTAATTTTGTATTTGATTTTGGGTCTATGTGTGTGCTGCCCCAATCAATATTATCAACTCCCTTATTTCTTAAAGATCCCATATTCTGCCCTTCTTGGGGTAATGTACCTACTTTTGTATGTTCACAATAGCTAAAGTCTGAAAAAAGTGTCTGTTTTCATGAACTGCTCCTCCTTGCTCCCTCTACGCTCTGAGTCCGTCAGCTACACTCTGCTGAGCCCACACTGTTAGACCCCACGTGGGCCAAGTCTGCTCTGATTGGTCTGCCGATCCGCTCTGTCGTTATTGGTCAGTTGCTCAACACGCGTCTCTGAAATTTCAACATGAGCTGCTGGGCTTGCCACAACGAGCCAATGGGCTTAGATCAGTGATCTCACTCTGACAATGACGTCGGACTGACACATTTTTATCGAGGGGGGCTAGAACCAAGCGTTACATGCAGCTAATGCTACAGCTAACAGGAGGAGGTAGGAGAAGCTGCGTTTCCACGGACTTTTAATTTTTGCACATAGATGTGCCTAAACATGCACAGGACACTTGGAAAACACACTGAAGAGCATATAAAACCAGAAAAAGCATAACATGGGACCTTTAAGGTTGAAGCTGTCCATCCATCACACACACCACCTTGTTCAATGCACACACACTTGACTTTTTTGGCAAAAAAGTGTATAATTTCCCAAAATGTCAAACAGCTTCATCAATCTCTGTTTTATGTTTGAGTGTCTCGTCTTAGGACATTTAATCAAAGTGAATGAAATCTACAACACCGTAATAAGTTATGTCTTTGTTAAGACAGCGAGGGTAAAGAGTGCCATCAAAAATATAGTTAGCTGCACTCATCACATTTCTGAAAGGTCCATCAAGTATCTAGACTTGATGGATGTTTCTTAATCATAATTATTGCATTATAAAGGTCAGAAAAGAGACCGATAACTGAATGGTGTCTCAGACAAATTATCAAAGTAATACCACTGCCTTACAGTGTATGAACACTAGATCTGTACAGAAAGCAGCTATTTGAAGCTAAATGTGAACTAAACTACTCTGAAACCTCTACAGCATTATCAATGCATGTGTGCATGACGCCATCTATCAGAATCAAGAGAGAGAGGGCAATGTGATGTATTGTGTTAATGGTACCTTTCAGAACATAGAGATAAATTTTGCTTTGAAAAAACATTTTTCACTCAATTATGGAATAAATTAAATTGTAATTTAGGATTAATAATTTCCCTTTACGAAATAAATTGGAAAAACACGAGCTTACCTACGAACACATAATGTCAAATGAGTCATATTCTTCTTATAACAAGCCAAACTATATTCCTGCAGTTCCAGAGTGATAGATTTTTATGTTTCCATTACATTTATGCTTCCTCATCATGTTAGGATGAGGATTTGGTGCGTGATGATATTTATGATTTGATAAGAAACTTTATTGCCAGTTTTCCTGTTTGTATTCAAATTCTTATTTATTTTGATTTTTATCTCTTTTCATGTATTTGTTGTTAGATATAGATATATATATATATATATATATATATACAGTTGCAAGAAAAAGTATGTGAACCCTTTGGAATTTCATAGTTTTCTGCATAAATTGGTCATAAAATGTGTTCTGGTCTTCATCTAAGTCTCAACAATAGACAGACACAGTCTGCTTAAATTAATACCACACAAACAATTATATGTTTTCATGTTTTTGTTGAACACAACATGTAAACATTCACAGTGCAGGGTGGAAAAAGTATGTGAACCCTTGGATTTAATAACTGGTTGACCCTCCTTTGGCAGCAATAACCTCAAACAAATGTTTCCTGTAGTTGCAGATCAGACCTGCACACATCGGTCAGGAGGAATTTTGGACCATTCCACTTTACAAAACTTTTTCAGTTCAGCAATATTCTTGGGATGTCTGGTGTGAATCGCTCTCTTGAGGTCATGCCACAGCATCTCTATCGGGTTGAGGTCAGGACTCTGACTGGGCCACTCCAGAATGCGTACTTTCTTTTGTTGAAGCCATTCTGTTGTTGATTTACTTCTGTGCTTTGGGTCGTTGTCCTGTTGCATCACCCATCTTCTGTTGAGCTTCAATTGGTGGACAGATGGCCTTAAGTTTTCCTGCAAAATGTCTTGATAAACTTGGGAATTCATTTTTCCGACGATGATAGCAACCTGTCCAGGCCCTGGTGCAGCAAAGCAGCCCCAAACCTCGATGCCCCCTCCACCATACTTCACAGTTGGGATGAGGTTTTGATGTTGGTGTGCTGTGCCTTTTTTTCTCCACACATAGTGTTATGTGTTCCTTCCAAACAACTCAACTTTGGTTTCATCTGTCCACAGGATGTTTTGCCAGTAGTGCTGTGGAACATCCAGGTGCTCTTTTACAAACTTCAAACGTGCAGCAATGTTTTTTAGGACAGCAGTGGTTTTCTCCGTGGTGTCCTCCCATGAACTCCATTCTTGTTGAGTGTTTTACGTATCGTAGATTCATCAACAGAGATGTTAGCATGTGCCAGAGATTTGTGTAAGTCTTTAGCTGACACTCTAGGATTCTTCTTCACCTCATTGAGCATTCTGCACTGTGCTCTTGCAGTCATCTTTACAGGACGGCCACTTCTAGGGAGAGTAGCAACAGTGCTGAACTTTCTCCATCTATAGACCATTTGTCTTACCGTGGACTGATGAACATCAAGGCTTTTAGAGATTCTTTTGTAATCCTTTCCAGCTTTATGCAAGTCAACAATTCTTAATCGTAGGTCATCTGAGAGCTTTTTTGTCAAGGCATGGTTCACATCAGGCAATGCTTCTTGAGAATAGCAAACTCAAAACTGGAGAGTGTTTTTTATAGGGCAGGGCAGCTTTAACCAACACCTCCAATCTCGTCTCATTGATTGGACTGCAGGTTGGCTGACTCCTGACTCCAATTAGCTCTGTGAGAAGTCATTAGCCTAGGGGTTCACATACTTTTTCCACCCTGCACTGTGAATGTTTACATGTTGTGTTCAACAAAAACATGAAAACATATAATTGTTTGTGTGGTATTAGTTTAAGCAGACTGTGTTTGTCTATTGTTGAGACTTAGATGAAGATCAGAACACATTTAATGACCAATTTAATCAGAAAACTAGGAAATTCCAAAGGGTTCACATACTTTTTCTTGCAACTGTATGTGTGTGTGTGTGTATATATATATATATATATATATATATATATTTTTTTTTAATATACTTACATTATTTTATTTTTTTTTTATGGCAGGATTGGCTGTAGTGTTGAAATGTATGTGCTGTCTCATAATCTAAAACAAATTCCGAGTACAATTATTGTTAGAATATTTGTTGTGTTTAAAACCCAAGAACCCAAAACTAAACAAACATACTTTTTAAAATGGCACACTAAACATAGCTGGGAAGTTCTCAAAGTGCTCAAACTAAAAGTGATTAGCCTGATGATGAGCCTGATGGGTTATAGATCAAATCCTATTTAAATTTCAAAGTAAATAAAGATGTAGATCAAATTAACAGCAGATTTCTTTAACATTAATTCACAAACAGCATTAAATGAAATGGAAATCCAAGCTAGACTTGCTCAAACAGTTGTTCTTTATAACGTTTGATTTGTTAAGACATTGTTAGTTTATGTGTGTGTGTGTACCTCTGGTGTAGTCTTGTTAAAAACATCTTTTCCTTCGATGATGTCAGACATCACTCTGTGTTTGAGCTGATGGTACTCTTCCTGAGTCAGCTGGATGGACTCTAGTGCAGACCCACAGCACCTACACACACCCCTGAATACGCAAAAACACACACAAACATGTGAAAATGACACACGTAGACACCTAGCATAAACACTTCAAGGCATTCACAAAGATTGATGAAAATATAGAAACTGATATGAAGACTGCTGAAAAGTGTGTCATTACTTTGGGGTGGTGTCGGTCCAACTCCCGGTCCAGTTCTCTCCTGTGAGGCTGAAGACATGGAGGTCAAAACAGAAACATTAGAAAGGAGGAAGAGGAGTGAGGGGTTTATGTTGACAAAAATAATAAGAAATGTATTTTGGAATCCCTACCAAATTAAGACACATCAGATGATAGCTAGGAATCTATTTTCACTCATTGTTAGTAAATTTGACACAGTACGACTTCAAAAGCACCTTTTTTCATTTTTCTTAAGATTTATTTTTTTGCCTTTTTTAATGGAGAGATAGGACAGTGGATAGAGCTGGAAATCAGTGAGAGAGAGAGAGGGGGAATGACATGCAGGAAAGGAGCCACAGGTGGGATTTGAACCCAGGCCGCCCGCTTAAGTACTAAGTACTATAGCCTCCGTACATGAGGCGCGCTCACTAACCAATTCAATTTCAATTCAATTTATTTGTATAGCGTCAACTCATAACAAGTGTTATCTCAAGACACTTTACAAAAAGCAGGTAAAAGACCTTACTCATTGTTATGTTACAAAGACCCGGCCTATCCATCATGAGCACTGTCCCACCAGCGCCCCAAAAGCACCATTTTAACTTGATATATTATAAGACTGATTAATTTACCATGGTCAACTTTAAATCAGCTGTTTCTATAAAAGTCTGAGAACTTGATACTAAAAGACTTTGCCACACTTTAGAGAGCTGATGCTCCTTAATCTATGAAATAGAGAAACTCTACGTAGTGTACACAGGTTTGGTTGTATACTGTAAATCTCGCCTCAGTTTTCAGTGTATTTAGCTACAGTTCTTCTACCTCTCAAACCAGGTCTTGATGCTGCTGGCCAGGCTGTGTTGTGGGTAGATCTGGTTGATCCTCATGAAGAGCAGAATCCCCAGCAACCTTTCCTGGATCTCAGACTGAGACATAGTCTGTGCCTCCTTCCCCTCTTCTTCATAAGTTGAGCTATGGCCCTTAAACAAAGCATCCCAGGTCTCCTGGATTGGGCTCAGACCCTTTTCTATTAACTCATCATAAAGAGCCCAGGCAGTGGTTGTGTCCCCGTGTAACATGGCTGCTGAGATGACATCACTATAGTTGCGTTGTGATGGGGTAAAGATCTGTAAGGTAGAACATAAAGGGGATGATAGATAATGTATGTCATGTTTTTTTATATCTCAATGAGTTGGGTTTGATTATTTTAAATACAATCCAGAGCATCCTTCACCTTCTTAAGCCTGTGCAGGATGTTGACAGCCTCCCTCCACCGCGCTGTCCTGCCAAAGGACTTGATGAAGAGGCTGGAGGCTCCCGTCTCCAGAGAAGGGAAACTTCCTAGCATAATGTTGTAGACATCAAACACCTCGTTGTCATGGCCTCCACTCACACAGAGCGTCAGGTACCTCAGCAGCAGCTCATAGGACAGCGTCCCCGTTTCCATGGCTACAAAAGTCAGCAGGGATCTGTGATAAGAGAGGTTTAGAACATATTTATAGCATAAACATGATTCATTAATTGACCTTCAAAGCCAGTTCATTAGCTTGTACTTCCTTTAAACTACGGCTTTACAAAGAATTTAAAAAATGATAGAGCTTTGGGATTTAAACAATTTGGACAAAACAACCCCGTGAGGACAACAGGACCTGACAGACATACACACACATCCTTCTCTCACTTGGCAATATCAAGATCTGCCCCAGAGCTATAAAGCGCGCTCATCATCCCAGTGCCAAAGCGTTCTGAATTTCCCAAAGACTCCTTCATCGCCTTCCACTCAGCAGCAGAGAGCGGCCGGTCAGGAGGCTGCATCTTTGCTGCAAAACAATAAAACAGTGATGAATTTAGAACGTATGCTGTACTGCACAACTAGAAACACATTATTTATCAACATTTTCAGTCTTAGTCCCACTCTTATTTGAGCTGTTTTGTTGCTGCAGATAATAAGCTCTCTTAAGTTCAAAACTATGCCTCCCAATGTAATGTGAACATGCCCTACCTGCTCTTCTAGTTGTCATCCCTTCAGGCTCCGCTACATGCACATTCTGATCCTGAGAGACCACAGCTGATTTCTTCATCAACATCTCTGCTGTCCTCTTCGCCATCCCAGCAGCAAACACAGATTTAGGGAAGATAGGACTCTGCCGAACAGTCGATGTTTTCCCTCTTCCCGTCCCACCATCATTCCATGATCCCTCTGTCCTACTTGTGGTGGTACTTTTCTTCACAACCCCCTGTCCATTGTTCTTTGAGTGTGCCTGTTGTCCTTTTGGGTTTGGATCTCTTGAGCACAGAAAGCGTACTGAAAGAGGCAGCTGTGAGGGCTTACACACAGACAGTAGTGTTACAGCTGAACTTCCCTGGTGAGGAAAGGGTGTGAAGGGTTTCAATGATATTCTCATTTTCAACATGAAGGGAGAGCCCATGTTCAGACTGATTATTTCTTGTTAAAAATTAAAGTAAATGAATGATTACTAAACTTAAGATCTACTCACAGATTTGATCATATCTTACATACAGAATACAAACTGTCTTTATAAACAAAACAAAACAAAATAGCACTTGCTGTCATTTATGTGACTCAATGACCTGAAATGAGCCCAGCTAGCTAACCTTGCTGTTTCAAAATGCCTTTTAAAAAACGATTTCGCTCTCGTTAGCTTCATAGATAATCCTAATCCCGTGTACGCGGCTCATAATTAGCCTTGACTGTAAAAATAAATAACAAAAAAATAGCTTATATCACTGCAAATAACTCCCTTGTCAAAACTTAAACACAACTGCAGGCATGAACTCGTGTCGCATACTTGACGTCATCAACACTCGACTACGTTTTTGAGCAGCGTCAGGTTTACGAAGATTACCACAAAACGACCGGAAAAACTGATTTTGGAAAAAAGGCGCAAACATCATTGGTTTAAATTAAAGAATTAAGAAAATCAAGAGTTTTGGAAAATATTATTTAATACAGATTATCTGTAGTTTCTGTTTTGTGCCATGGACATTACTGCTGTTTATGGGGTTGTTGGGTTGTTCATAGATAGAGTGCTCTTGTTTTGAAAGACAAAATTCCAAACCGGAAATCACATCCATTCAGCAATTTACTGATGTCCCACTTTAATCTAATCGTTGTTATTGACTAGTTTCTACTCTCGGTATCGTAAATTGTTGAAACGGAAAGACAAAGTAAACTTTAAATGAATATTTGAGCAGTAATGTCTAAAGAACAACAGCCTCATTGGTCAGACGTTTTAAAAAGGAGGTTAGCAAACTCCAAAAGAGGTAAACATGACACCAACTTCCTGCTGGCTAGCTCTACTGTAGTTACGTTGTGCTGATAGCTACCCACTGTTGAGCTTACTCAACATTATAATTAGTTTAAACATCACTAATATGAAGATGTTTTTAATCCCTGTTGATGTACAGACGAGAGAAGCGACGAGGAAAAGAAAGCAGAAGAAACAGAGTTGTTCACTAAATATTACACGGAGTGGAGAGGAGGAGGCGACAGAGACCAGTCCTACAGAAACATCCCACGATTCTACTACAGGGTATTTACCTGGATACCTTACTTCAATACTATTTAGAGCCAATGATGTCATTTTTCATTGTGTTATACCAGGGATGGGCAACTTTGGTCACAGCAAGGGCCACATTCATTTAATTCTCACTGCCAGAGAGACAAATTAAAGTATACAAAAACGATTAAAGTCAATTATGTCTCAAATTTAACTCAACATATACCAGTGATCAAATATTATTATGGACATATTTCTGGTTTTCATGATTTCATGGCAGATTTTGTCATGTTTTCTTCATGTTTCCAACTAACTGATATGTAAAAATTGACCTGAGGGCCACATTGAGGGTTGAAGGGGGCCGCATGTGTTCCCCGGGCCGCCAGTTGCCCACCTCTGTGTTTATACTGTTGGGCTTGGTGAGACTCGGTCAAATCTTATGTGTAAACTATAAAACTGTGTTATGTCCACACTGGGTTTCAAACCAGCTCAGATGTCAATCAGCCTGTATCAATGTGTTTACCTGACAGCAGCATATTCACACGTTTCTTTTCTCATAGGCATCTGTGGTGTACTTACACAATCATCTTCTCCACAGAATATATTTGACTTTAAAAACTTTAAAAGTCACTTTAAAAGTGCAATATGTTAGTGACCAGTTCTTTTTTTTTTATAATTTAATAATAATAATAATAATAATAATAATAATAATAATAACTTTATTTCTATAGCACCTTTTAAAAACACAGGTTTACAAAGTGCTTTGACAAACAGAAAAAACAAAAACAAACTAAACCAAACACAGAAGAACATAAACAACAACAAGAACAAACAAATGCAAAATACTAAAAATAATTAAATACAATTCAACAGAAAAGAACCCAAAGTGCACGATACCCAACAGACATATATAACCCGACCATCACAAGAACCATCATAAGAACCATCACAAGAACATCATAAGAACCATCATAAGAACCATTATAAGAACCATCACAAGAACCATTATAAGAACCATCATAAGAACCATCATAAGAACCATCACAAGAACCATCATAAGAACATCACAAGAACCATCACAAGAACCATCACAAGAACCATCATAAGAACATCATAAGAACCATCACAAGAACCATCACAAGAACCATCATAAGAACATCATAAGAACCATCACAAGAACCATCATAAGAACATCATAAGAACCATTATAAGAACCATCACAAGAACATCATAAGAACCATCACAAGAACCATCACAAGAACCATCATAAGAACATCATAAGAACCATTATAAGAACCATCACAAGAACATCATAAGAACCATCACAAGAACCATCATAAGAACCATTATAAGAACCATCATAAGAACCATTATAAGAACATCATAAGAACCATTATAAGAACATCATAAGAACATCACAAGAACCATCACAAGAACCATCATAAGAACCCAGGCAACACAAGAACCCAACAACACGAGCTGAGACCAAGAGGAGCAAAGATTTAAAAAGATGTAAGAAACGAAAAGAGCTCAAAGCAAATCAAAAGAGAACAATAAGAAGAAGGTAAGAGCAGTAAAAGAAATAGAAACAAGTGGTTAAAGGATTAAAAAAAAAATATTAATAAAAATAAGAAGTACATATAAATATACAACATACAAAACATTTTTTTGAGGTAAACACAACACACAGGCTTACTTTAACCACTTATCTTTGAACACCAGTTGTGATAATAATAACACTGGCCTGTTACAAAGTTTAGTAGTTTGACAGTGTGATGATTATTGCAAGAGCCAGACCAGGAGGATTTTTGAGATTAGTATTGATTTGAAAGAATGGAATAAACTGCTACTGGGGTTGATACTGGGTGTTTATCAAAAGTGCAAGGAAACTCCTGCACAACGTTTAATATGCACAAATACATTGGTAACGTATCAGATCTGAAACCTTGTGCATTCAGACAGTGCTCTCTCTCTTACTCATGGCAGCATTTGGCAAAAAGTACAACTTGAGATATGAAGTTTCGATTCTCTTCGATACTTTCGATCATTAGAACAACAGGGATTGTATCGTTATAAAACATGTGGTATTAAAAAGTGTTAAAGTATTGAACGTTTTGGCGACCATAACTAATGCGGTGACATTTTGAGCTGGAATCAAAAAAATTACATTTTGGGCATTTTGAACCAATTTGATGAGGCAAAGAAACCTAGATCACCGCTTTCTTAATAACAACTTGTTCAATGATTTTTAAGGTTAACAGACAATCTAGTGTTGGCCACTTTTTTGCCAAGCTGTAATATTCATTCCATGACATGTGCTTCAGATTGTGCTGAAAAGATTGTATAGTCTGGAGTCAGGGCGCACTCTGTTGGACAAACTACAGTATGTGATGACACCATTTATGTAGCATGCTAACCAATTTGTTCTGTTTTACTTTCATGATCTTCATTGCCTGCCAGCAGAGTACACAGTGCTACCAGAAAGGCCTGCTCATTAAAGATGACCATGTGATTATTCAGATGATGATGATGATGATGATGATGACGGTGGTGGGGGGTGTTGTTGTTTTGCAGCTACCAGCAGAGGATGAAACTTTGCTGCAGAAGCTGAGAGAGGAATCCAGAGCTGTCTTCCTCCAGAGAAAGAGCAGAGAGCTGCTGGATAATGAGGAGCTGCAGGTGACTATCATAGATAAAAGAAGTCACATTTCTGCACAAGTAAGCCCACCGTTGGATTGTTATTTCATTAGTTGTGTCATCTACTTTGTTGCCTTTTTTGTTTTTCTGTAGAATCTTTGGTTTCTGCTCGACAAGCACCAGGTTCCTCCAGTGAGCGGAGAAGAGGCCATGATCAGCTATGAAGCCTTTCTGCAAGTGGGAGAGAAGGCTGGGACAAAGTGCAGGTAAGTAACAGGAAGTAAAGGTTTACTGGCAACAGCATAGCTTTGGTAAAAACCCCCCGTGTGTTCTTTTTTTGTGCCAAGGATTCATGCTTGATCAAAGGTTGATCTTAAAAAAGTCCCCTTGTAACATGTGATATCCTCTTGGCGTCAGTGTGACAGGAAAACTGTTTATTGTCGGAGCAGGAATAAACAAAAAAAATCTGATTGCATCTGAACATTAATGCACTCTCCATGAACTTCTGAACCAGGAAGTAGACACAGAATAAGAAAGGGATTTACCTGCATATGTTAATTAGGGTCCACTGTTAAGTTTTAAGGGTTTGAATGTTAACAAATATTACTTTGTCAGAGGAGAGAAATCCACATGTAATCCATCTTGTAATTATTTTTCAAAGGGAAGAACAGTTCTAAAAGTAGATGCATAGGGCGTGGATCTGTTTTCACATTATCTTAAATGAAGAGTCACAGTGTTTTTCCCTAATCTGATTTATTTCCTTCAGTAAGTTCTTCACAGCCAGAGTGTATGCCAAGCTGCTCCACAGCGACCCCTATGGCAGGATCTCCATCATGCAGTTCTTCAACTACGTCATGAGGAAAGGTAGAATCTTTATGTTGCCTTCTCTTCTATCGCATCCTTTTGTAATGTGTTAAGTAGTGAGCACACGCTGATACAGTAAATAACTCATGTACTAATATAAAGAAGTTAAATAACAAACAGATTAAAGTCATAAAGGCTACTCATCAGGCTACTTGTAAATTTCCCCGTTGTAGGATAAATAGGATTATCTTATCTTATCAGTCAACTGATAACATTTTATGATTTCAGCTTACATTAAGATATCTGTAGGAGCTATTTATTTGATGTTAGAATGAGTTTGGTATTTAGTTTACTAATATTTGGGTGGTGTTGTTTGTTTAATTATTCTACACGTTGTCTTTATTTAGAATAGATTTTGGGTAATATTTTCTTTTGCTAGTTATTTGTTTAGTAAATTTAGTTTTGTATTAGTCTTTTTGTTAGGTATTTGGGTAACACTGTGGGCACCAGAGGTTATTTAGGTAAGAGGCAGGAAGAGGACCAGCATGCACCTGGGTGGGCCTATGGTTTTTTACCAGCGCAAGAGAGGCAGCAGGAGCCACGATTTTCTTTGTTCTTTTGTTTGCTTGCTTACTTTTGACTAATATAAACCACCAGAAACACAGATCTTTTGCGTACACCACATACCCATGATGCATCAGTGGTCATTTGATTATGTTTGATATACGTTTATTTAGATTTTTTCTGACAAATAGCCTCTACAATATCTCTTTGTTGAATAATAGTTTTTTCTAGTTTTTACTCACCTGCATGTATCCCCCCCCGATGAAAATCTTGTACATCTAGTATGGCTCCATCAGACCAGGATCGGTCTGAGTCTGTATGACGTCGCGGGACAGGGGCACCTCAGAGAGTCGGTGAGCATCAGTCACCACACGCTCTAAAGGAATGAGCAGCTGCTAGCAGAATAATGGTTCGTATTGCTGACACTTGTTATTCTGTGCAGGATTTGGAGAACTACATCCTGGAGCTAATCCCCACTTTGCCACAACTGGACGGACTTGAGAAGTCCTTCTACTCGTTCTACGTCTGCACGGCTGTTCGCAAGTTCTTTTTCTTCCTCGACCCTCTCAGGACAGGTGAGACTAAAACATTAATCATGCATCTGTATGTCTGCATGAAATGTCCAATAACACATATCACAGTGTAATAAAGTTTGTCAATATAGATAAAGAAAAAAACAAATGTTAATGAGGGCAAAAGTGCTTCATTAGAAATAACTTTATATATTTTCTTTTATATTTTAAGTTAAAGAAATCATTTGTCAGTATTTCCTTACTGACAAATACAGCCGAGCGCACATTAAGAAGTGTCCCTGCATGTTTTCAAAATGCATTACTAGTGAGCAGCTGCAGCCCAAACCCTGCTTTGCTGCACGTCCTCTGACTCAACTCAAATAAATTCAGCGGAATGTCAGTCAAATAAAACACTAAAATGTCTCTCTGTCTTTAACATCTTGTGCAGTATTTAACAGAGATATTAACAGATATTTACTATTTGTAGCATTGTTTTGTATCTTACAAATGATTAAATACAGATTATGTTAGACTACAGATTCAAGCTTGATAAGCTTGCTGTTTATTCAGATACTCCATCTCGGTCTCAAAGGCGTCAAAAACTGACTTGGCAGCCATGACTAGCTGCTCCTGAAAGACACATAGAACATTTGCAACAACTGTAGACATTTTTCACATTATATTAACTCTGATAACTGAGGTTGTTGTTCTGTTTTTTTTAAGGAAAGATCAAAATCCAGGATATATTGGCCTGCAGTTTCCTGGATGACTTATTGGAGGTATTTTTTAACCACCTTTTTTCCTTTTGGCAATTTGTATACTGTTGAATCAAGATGAGTGTAGATGTTTACATATTGCAGGTTTATTCTATGTTAGCTACTGTGGTAGACAATTAAAGGACCAAACACAGGAACAGGCTGCAGATGTATTAGTCTTTTTTTGTGTAATATGGATTAATGCTGTTTTTCTACCTCCATGAACTGGTTCAACAAGACAACATTACTAGTTGAGTATAACTCTCTCACGCTGTCTTAACCTCTCCCTCTGTGCTTCTAGCTAAGAGATGAAGAGCTGTCCAAAGAGAGTCAGGAGTCCAACTGGTTCTCAGCCCCCTCGGCTCTCAGAGTCTACGGTGAGGGGAAGGATGAAGTGTGTGTGTGTGTGTGTGTGTGTTAGTTAGTTAGTCAGTTAGTTCATTTGATCTGTATATGCAGAATAGATTGTGGTTAGCCTGCATGTGGATGTGTGTTTTATTACCTGGCTCTTTTGAATTTGTTTTGGTGTCAACAGGTCAGTATCTGAACCTGGATAAGGATCACAACGGCATGCTGAGCAAAGAAGAGCTCTCACGCTACGGCACGGCCACACTCACCTCCGTCTTCCTGGACAGAGTGTTTCAGGAGTGCCTCACCTATGATGGAGAAATGGTATGATCAATGACAGCACCAGTTGGAGAGTTGTGGGGATACATACAGAGGGCTGACAAATTAAAGAAGAGCTTAAATAATCATTTTCTTTTAAAGTTTCCTACCCAGGGTTTTCTTTTTATTTCCTACCTGTATGTGTGTTAATGTTCAACTTAAAGTCATGAGGTTCATCTTCAGCTGCTCATTGTCCCTTAGAGCAGTTTAGCCACACATTGTGAATAATAAGCCATTCTTCACAAAATTGAAGGGGATAGCTGTAAAGATTTCTGTGTGCTGAATAGGCCGTGCATAATGTTGTCCCTCTTCCTCCCCCTCAGGACTACAAGACCTATCTAGACTTTGTGCTGGCATTGGAAAACAGGAAGGAGCCGGCAGCGTTACAGTACATTTTTAAACTTCTGGACATGGAGAATCAAGGATACCTGAACGTCTTCTCACTCAACTATTTCTTCAGGGTATATCACCTCCAAATCTCTCTCACAAGCTCACCAATGGTTTTAAAATCAGAATCAGAAACATTTTATAAATCCCGGGGGGAATGTTTGTTGTCACCGTCGCTCTTAACACAATACAGCAGTAGGAAATATAGAAATAATTTAAGGATGCAAAAATAAAATAGAATAGGGATAATAAAATAAGCAATAAAAAGATATTGCACAGTTTATTGACCGATTTGCAGACAGATTGCACAGTTTCAGGGTTAAATAAATATGTCCAGGTTAATAGTCCAGTGTCCAAGTGTGTGACTCTTAAAGGGAGGAGTTATACAGTCTGATGGCCACAGGCAGGAATGACCGCATGTATATTATACAGCATCCTCCTCTCTGAAAATCAACACATGAATGTAGAGAATACCTCATGTCTAACATTATGCTGATAATCTCGTCTGGACAAAGATTTTCAATGTGTGGTTGGAACAAAATGCTAAATGGATTTATAGCCACTTGAGTTAGTGTAAAAGCACAAATGATCATGAATTGGCTCAGGATGACACAAATCACAATAAGATGCAGACATTAAATGGGAAGGCGGGGAAATGAGCAAAGCTGTGTGTTCCTAGAGACAAAGTTATGAACCCAGACACGACAGAGATTGGTTTTCCAGTATATGTTAATGGTCAGATATTCACAGGTGTATTAGACCAGGCACACAAAGTGAAAATACTCTCTCCTTTTGGTCTGAACACATCTTTAAAATCCTTAATCATTAAATGCTCTCCTAGCTCCAGACTATAAGCCTAAGAACCTGGCTTGTATATATCTTTTATGAGAGCACATGACCACATAGACTCATGAACACTTGTTGCATTGTTGTGTTGTGTTGTGTATTTATTTATTTTTTGCATGCCTTATACTTCAGGCCATTCAGGAGCAGATGAAAATCCACGGTCAGGAGCCTGTCTCCTTCGAGGATGTTAAGGTATGTTTGACTAACAAACATTTAAAAATATTTTGGTCGATTGAACCAAACTGCAGATTTTTAACCAAATCTATGGTTAGAGGTAAAAAAAGAAGAACATTGTGATCCCTGTCTCTCCTCAGGATGAGATCTACGACATGGTGAAACCTAAAGACCCATATAAGATCACTCTGCAGGACTTGGTAAACAGTTGCCAGGGCGATACCGTTACCAGCATCTTGATCGACCTCAACGGCTTCTGGACCTATGAGAACAGAGAAGTGCTGGTCGCTAACGACAACGACAGCGGCAGCACAGCAGACCTCGATGACACCTGAAGATTTGAACACAGATTTGAACACACTCAACACAAGAAGGTCACAGTTTCAATCCCACCCTGAAATCCCAGAGTCCTGTTGCCAAAATGACTGGTTAATATTGTCCTAGATGTCTACTATTTAAATAACTGAAGGAAGTGAATCTAATGAGGAAATGAGCTGGTTTGAAGTCAGACACAGTGCTTATTGTAAATCTTTTTATTGTTTTGTCCTGTTTTTTTTTTCCTGCCAAGAAAGGAAACATTCTTGTCATTAAGCTATTTAATTAAAGGTTTCCTTTTCTTACATTTTCCGTTTAATTTTTACGCTAGAGGTACCATCTCATTGCAACCACCGCAATAAAACATATAACTTCTGATTAAATGTGAAACTTCCCTTAAAGGGCCATAATAAATTCTCCTTAATTAACAGAAAATGAGATGTCAGGAACTTTTCAGCGTCTTTCAGCCTGTTGTTTTGGTTTTCAAACTTCTACCAGAACTGTTTTGGTTCTCTCCTGCAAAAACAGAATCTTTTTTGTCCGTAAAAGGAAACTGTATTCTGTATTAAACTTTACCTGTAAACAAAACACAACTTGCCTTTAAGTATGGTTGCATACTAAGCAGGTTATTTTTCTATGATAAAAGTAGAGATCCAAAACACGGCTAAAAGAGAGAGCAATCTGGACTCACATATTGCAGATCAACAAAAACAACACTCCTCATTAATGTTTTTACTCTATATCTGCAGCTTCTGTAAAAAAAACAAGAACATTTGCACTGTGGCCTCGTGCCCATGACAGAATTGTGTGCTATGCTTTAATTTCTGTGTTTAAAACAACATCATGGTTTTGATGTATCTTGTTTTCACCTCTAGCACACAGGAGTGTAGAACCTTTTTGTGGAGTGGAGCCAGAATGAATAAAGTAATTGGTTAAGACAATAATGCAAACAAAGAAGGCAACATTTTAGAAGTTTAAAGGTTTATTAAAGAATATAAATATGTTTGTACAGATTCATAAAGTTTTTTAAATAATCCAAGTTTTGCATACAGTATATTTGCCCTTCTTACTCATAAAACATGAATAATATCCTTCAACAACAGATCTTTTTAAAGACATTTACACACCACATTTCATCGTCTTATAGGTCTGGATTTAACAGTCATCACACTTGAACCAACATCAGAGGGTAAAGGTGATCAATATGACACTTAAGACAGCTCAGTCATGAAACACGACTAAAAGGACACTTGAAGAATGAACCCTCGCACACACATGAAGGTTGAAGAACTGTGAGTAGACAGCTTTTTAAATCAATGTAGATCATCTGTCAGCAAAACCTCTGAGTGCTAGCAGTTTTCAAAAGAATAAGAATAACATTGATAATATTTCAATATGCTTTGAAGCAAGCCAGTTATGTTTGTTACACAATTAAGTAAAACACATTTTTACATTTTATTACAAAGTAAAGGATTGATGTCAATTTCAACAACAAACTGCAGCTTTTTCCCACAGCTCCCAAATCTCAGTTAGCTGCACAATATCAACCTAAGTGCTTCATGAACACCTTCAGACACAAAGTAGCAAAGTGAATCTTTAGAAAGACACAGGAGGTTCTACCAACGTACCACTCAGTGAAAAATACTGAAGGTCTTAATTCTACCATCTCCCATGACTAGGATGGAATAATTACCAGTTAGTTTGTGTTTCTTAAATGACTATTTAACAACCAATCAGGGAACGTAGATCTAAGGCTTTGGAGGAAAGAAATATATGAGAGTATTGCGGCCATATTCATTTATTTCACAACAAACAAAAAAACGTATCTTATGACACTAATGTGTAGCCCTGCATTTATGAAGTAAAAAAAAACAGATCCTCGACTGAGAAAACTAACATGGTGTCAGTTCAACAACTCAGAGTTATTGTTTGGTTTATTCTAAGATATCTAATTCATGCATACCCTAATGAATGCAGGGTACTTCTACTGTCCTACTCAACAAGCAGGAAGGTATAGTAGCCAGGGGAAAGTACTCCTCTTCCCTAATAATATGCTGAAGCAGCAGGGTTGTCATCAGTATATTATGTTTAACCTGTACACAAAGATTCAATTTGATAAAATTCAAAGACTCAGATACATTTTCTAGTAAATATTCATTTTGGTTAATAAATAATTTAAGTAACCTCGTCAAAGACAAAAAAAAGTACATGTACTCTAAATATGTGTATGAGGGTTTTCATTGCAATCTGTTTATCTACATCAGGTATTCAACTTTTACAGATTAATGTATGCAGATGACCATGCAGCCAGGACCGGTAGAATTGAAGGATACAACATATTCCCTGGTGCAATGCCCCAGTTCTGCCCACTAGTGTCATTAATCCCTTAATGCTTAATATTGAAGCTGAAAGTTAAAAAAATGATCCAGCTCTTTATAATGCACATGTCAGGTGCAGACAATTATAACAGAAACAAGAGAGACAGAGAGCACTCACTGATGTCTGTTTCTCATTAAAGGGTGGAATATAACAATTCTTCACTTTCTTAACTGATGTCAGTTCATTCAGTATTTAGTTAACAGATGCGTCTCAGTCTTGCATATGACTTCACACTACACACACATTAATATTCACAGGTAAGGCAAGTGGCACTTCAAGCCCTTTCAATTTGTCCCTGTGTTTTACTTTGATCTATTTACACAAAATAAAAAACTTAGAAAAATAACCATATTATTTCACTATGCAGCTAAGTAAATTATATATTTTTTCAAACTGATAGAAATGTGTCTGTTAATGCTTTGTGTGTCAGTTTTCAGTTTTCAGGAGGGGAGGGGAGACGGGACTCTGTTTGTGTCTGCAATGTTGACAGGAGACTCAGGTTCCAGGTCGAAGCTAATATTTACAAAAGAAGCTCCAGACGCTTCTGGCTGCTCCAGAGTAGCAGGGCGAGGATCATCCAGCTCATCTCTCTGCTGCTCTGCAAACTGCTGCTCCGCCAGCTCAGACAGACGGTTCTCCTCCTCTTCCTCATCCTCCTGCAGGAGAGCATCAGTGTGTGAAACATTTAGTAGTTTATTATTTTAGAGTGAGTCTTAGAGCTATGACTTAGCTGTGTGCTGTGAGTTTATTTAAGTTTATTTATGAAATTGTCACGTTCCTGTGGCCTACCTCTTTCTTCATACGATAGTACTCATCGATGGCATACTGATATTTAGGAGTAGTGATGCCAAACAGAGAGGCAAGTTTCTCTCCCATGTAGTCACACACTACAGGAAACACAATACATTTTCTCAAACTGAATTATCACTTGGGAGAAGACAAGCAAATACAATGAAATGTGTTCAATAAAACAAATAGGAAAACAATCCAAACTTTGCATGACATGAAAGAACCTTTTAACATGTAATAAGTTGTTTCTAACGTGAATACCAACTTTCACAGTAGATTTTCTTTTTACCTGAAATAGTTGAGGTGGCCATTCTCCACGTCTGGAACCAGAAATATGGACCCCAGGTCAGTTTGGACTAAAAAATATAGGAAGAGAACAATGACAGTCATCAATCTTTACAAATGTTTTCTCAAGACATTTCACAAAGAGAGCAGGTCTAGACTGAACTCTTAATCTTATTATGTACAGAGACAGAACATCAATCAGACATGAGCAAAGCACAAGGCAACATTTAGCAAAGTAACAGTTGAGAGGTAAAACTTTCTTTTAACAGGCAGAAACTCTCAATTCAACCACAGAATATATTTGCAAGGTTGAAAGGAAATGTGTGCACTTTAGGCACTCCACAGATAGAGGTCAGTGCTCTCAGATAAGGACATTAGAAGTTCAAAATAGTTCAGTGGAGTTCTTCTCTCAGACTGATGGCACACAAGTCACTTAAGGCTAATTTATTTAGGTGCAAAGGACTAACGTTTGGACACACTGTGTCTTCCTCAGAGTCAAAACAGCTGTTTGCGTCCACTGAATTATTTTGAACACACAATATATTAGTTGACCTACAATTACTGTTGGAGCCATGGATGGATGGAATTATCTTTATAGTATTTATTGAAGGTTAAGGTAGTCTGTTATATATTGGTGTTTTGGGTTATTGATTATTATATCATTTATTAGGATTATATTGGGTCACATGGGTATGGGCGGAGATGTGTTGATTTAACTCACCTGTTCACCTTTTGTTCTCAGTGGAACAGAAGGGTTGAGCTGGGTTTCCGTATTTTTTGTTGACCGCTATTGTTTCTAGCTGTAAGTTGATTATCTTTTTTCATTCGTCAAAAAAAAGTCAAACTTATTTATGTATCACAGTATTCTTTTGAAAGCACGTCAGACAAAGATATTAGGCCCAACCTTAGCCTCTCAGCGGCTTCGTTGTTCACTAAAGCCGCTATAATTACTTTAGCTTCAATAAATGTCAAAAGACTCATCTACTGGGACGTTAGATAGCCTAGTGGTTATGATGTGACCCATGTGCTGAGGCTATAGTCCTCATACTGTAGCAACTGCCATGTTCATTTGATTTTCGGGTATCACTGGCCTATATCCTTTTACTCGCTTCTGTGCCCCCGGAAAACACACCAAAGCATTAAAAACAATATTCAAAATAAAAATAGTAAGTCTGATTGTGCACATCTCTCTTTCTCTCTTTTGTTATTAGCATTTCAATATTTATCTTTTAACAAGAGAGTTATTCTGAGCCACTCATAAGTAGCTTAAGCAGATTAGCAGGGACATGGTGGGTTGATGGAGGATAAAATCGCAGGGCAATGTATCGATGGGGAGCATCACCTTTACTTGGTAGATGGGATCTTTTCAGAATATTTTGATAACCCACACAGAACTGACAAAATGTTGCTAAACACTTGAAGTAGATTCAGCAAAGTGCCTGTTTTTATCTCAGCATACCGGGTCGACAGTAATGACATCCGTCTTCAGAGGTTCCTCCTCCTCCTCTTCTTCGTCAGTGCTGAACTCCTCCATGGTCTCTCCACTGGCAAAGTAGATGGTCTTACGGGGAACTTTAACTCTCACCCTTTTGTCCACACTGTCCCCCATTTCCACACTCTCGAAGTCTGTCTCCAGTCCTGGACTCTGGAAATAATATACATGGACAATTAATATACATGATGCCATTTCTGCTATGACTGTGAATAAACAGTTAATAATAATTTGTTCTTTATGTCTTTTAATGTCTCACACATTGACAGATTGATATAATATTAAAGCAAACAAACAAAAGGCATAGGAAACTTTACTTCCAAGGTTTTTCACTGAAGTTTTAAGTACCAACATTAATAATATTTTTACTTACAGTAAATACACAGTTAGGATAAGTATTAAAATCTAAGACAAATGGTTGTGTTGACTAGCTTAAGCTACTTTTTGTTTGTTGACTGTTAGCTTCTAAGCTAAGGAAGTAGAATGTCAAAAATCTAAAAAAGTAGTTTTTTACATTTACAAACGTGGAAAAATCTTAAAGTTGCAACACACGGACTAACCTTATCAGTATCCATAGTTTGTCCCAAGGAAACGTTGACATTAGTTAAATACAACAACAGATCAGCCATCTCAAAGAGCCCCGTCCACTTCACTCTGAACTGGCTGTGGACTGTAAACGTCCTGCCAACGTCACTTCCGGACAACTACTTTCAGTATAAAGCAGGCTGGGGATTGTTGATTTCCAACAGAGACATGCAGCGTACATACTCTTTCGTAAAGAACCCCCACAACTTATTTTGCATATGAAACCCACTAGGTTGCGAATATACCTCATTGCTACAGTCATACAATTGTGACGACTTTCAGTCCTTGTCTTATTTTGATACGTGTCCGGAAGTCGTATTTCTCGTAGCAGCGGGAGAGCTCCTCTAGTGGAGTTTTGATCCAGTCTAGCCCACTTTCCAAAATGACAGCGAGAAAATCTGGCTCACGACTGGAGACCGAGATAGAGAGGAACCGCTCAGAGAGTCAATGGGACAAGATACCGGAGTTAGTTCGACAGCTCTCCGCCAAACTAATCTCAAACGGTAAGAAACATCCGGGTCCCCCTGTGTTGTCCATTCAGCGGGTCAGGCCTTCTTCACAGTCCTCGGTACTTCCTGACATTGACAACCGGTGACAGGAGGTTTCCTGCACTGTGCTCTGGTTTCAGACAGTTAGCTAGCAGATGTCAAGGAAGAGAGACGTTTTTAATGGGGAATTTAATGTTTTTGAGCATTGTAGTGTGAACACAGTGCTTTACTGTTATTGTTTATTTGTAGAGCTAACTCTGTAGCTGCTGTGACAGCTCTGCGGAACTCTGTTCTGTCAATAATTATACACTCAGTTAATTATATCTGTGTGTACAATGTGCTAACGACGCTGTAATATAGCAAAGTATTAATTATTGGTTCGATATGTTAGCTCTTCGGCTAAGATGTATGTTTGCTACATGCTACCTTGCATATGGTTAACTGTTGTTTGCAGTAATGGCTGCAGAGAGTAAATGCTTGTGAATCTTTTCTGAAATATTTAGTTAACTTAAGAATTCATCAATAATAGAGGGCTGTAGGCAGCTGTACATTGTGTGTGACTTCCCATTTGTAATGTCTGATATGAAATCAGATCTCTTTAAATCTGATGTGTGCCATCAGGTTGTAGCTTTTCTGGACTTTGTTTAATATGAAGTTGGTAATATTCCCCTCCGATATGAACCTCCTTTTGATTCAAACATATCTAAAACAATTGCATAAAAACACCAACATTACCCCATGTTGCTATATAAGTCTAAACTCACCCATTGCAATTTCTTTGGCGTTAAATATCAGAATCAGTGTCAGCTTTATTGGCCATGTATGCTTACACACTCGAGGAATTTGGTTTCGGTGAACTGTGCTCTCAGTGTACAAAAGTATAACATTATAAATCAAACAAATATAGATTGCTTAAGTCCTTCTGATGCTATATAATCGTTGAAATAAAAGTCCACCCATGCTTTACCTGGTCTCATGTTGCAGCTCTTAATGCGGCTATATTTGCATCCAGGACAAACAGAATAGGCATCTGGTGGTTAACTAGTTAATAATAAGTTTTTGTGTGATTGATTTCTTCTATTTGGCACCTGGAACTTCCTATTAAATGCAATCCCAGAGCACTCTGCTTTTGTCTGAGTAGAATATGATAAACACAGAAAAAAAACCCAGTACAATATAAAGGCAACATTTCAAATGACATTAAATAAAAGAGCAAATGATGTGAATATTGAACAACCCCTGGGTCATTACATAGAAATTATAGACATTTTGTGTTTTGCATGAAGTAGGACAATTCAGTCCGCTGGGACCATTGCTGCTTGGCTTTTGATGCTGCCAGCAGATAGCAGGATAACTAATGAAGAATATCCAGGACCAGGACTTATTTTTGTGATTCAAGATCATTGTTCACTTTTCAACTAGCACCCCTAAATGCAATTGTATAATTATACGACTATATATGCTTAAAGTCAAAACCTTCATTTTTTTCAATTGTTTAAGATGAGAATGTAGCAGCTGATTTTTAAACTCTGTAAAACTGCTGCTATTATGAAACTTTATTTATGAGAGCTGTGAGCTCTGGTTACTGACAGGGATCAGTACCAGGATTACTTCTCTTTCTACCCTTTGAAATTGCAAATACATACACACACACGCCACACAAACACACACACACAATTTAGTAGCTAGTTAAAGCTGTTCATAATTCCAGCTGGTATGTGTGCTGCTGTGTTTCTCCTGTAACAAGCAGTTCTTGCATTCGTCCAGTGTGTAAGAAATGGGGATTGCTGACTGCAACACTTCGACTATTGTCAGATATTTTAAACGGTAAATGTTCTCATAAATTGAATGAACCTTATGTTTCTAAAAAGGAAAAAGTCTCTTGGACTGTGTAAAACACAAGGATAGTGTGCATGTCCTATGTATGGAGGCTGTAGTCCTCCAAGTGGGCGGCCCAGGTTTGAATTCAACCTGTGGCTTCTTTCCCGCATGTCGTTCCCCACTCTCTCTCTCTCTCCCTGATTTCCAACTCTATTGACTGTCCTATCTCTCCAATAAAGGCACAAAAACCCAAAAATAAATCTTGAAAAAAAAAAACACATCTACCATCTCCGAAGCTTGCACAGCCACCCTACTTTAAATATACTTTTAAAAAAAACAACCTTTCATTAATTATTGACTCCTCTATAAGATTAGTTGTGTACTGATTTTAGGCTTGAACTGGAACCTGGAACCTAGACTGACTTTACTGTTTACCTCAAACCTGATGAAGTGCTAAGAGACAAAGTTGTGGAGCAGAAGGCATGTCGTCATAGTTTCTCCAAACACTTTTCTAAATCTATTGTTTGTGTATTTGTCAACAGATGACCTAGGGGAGTTGTTGCTGGGAGAATGCAAGCTTCAGATGTACCTGAAGGAGAACCCCATCAAACAGGGAGCCAGTCCAAGGGGCCAGCGACCTAAACTGGTAGAGGTCAGAAAGCACCTTACTGCTGCTCTGGACAGAGGAAACCTCAAGGTAACCATGCATGCTGAGATGCAGAGACACACTCAATGAATGACATATGTTGCTTAGATCTTGACTGTATTTTTCACTTGTTACTTTGTTTATTTGTTTCACAAATGTATTTATTTATTTCAAAACAGTGTGGTTCATCATCAATCTTTCCTAAATCTGTGCGTATAATTCCAAAAATGTAAACCCACCCTGAGATGTTTCTCTTTGTGATTGTCTTGTTTGTAATGCATGTTGTTTGTTCTCCAGGCTGATTACCTGCAGGAAGCCAGCCTGTTGATGGCCAAACTTTGCTATGTGGAGGGAGAATACAGAGACGCTTTAGGTGAGCCACACAGTCCTCCAGTTTGTTTAATTTACTCAAATGTAGTATTCTGTTTATCTCATGGCATTGGTGTGCCAATTCATTTTTAAACTACTACATGATTGATGTATTGACAGGTCACTATAGCAGGGTCAACCTGGATGACATGCAGCTGATTGGCGCTCCTGTGTACAGGCTTTCTATGATAGCAGAGGCATATGCTACTAAAGGTATGAAGAGATACACACACACACACACACACACACACACACACACACACACACACACACACATACATATGCACCCAGTCATTATGATGTCTCTGCACCAGCGACAGGCTTTATGTTTTTAGGTTGGCCATCTGTCTGCTTATTTGAATGCAATATCTCTAAAAGACATATCTTCAAACTTTTTACAAACATCCACTTTGACTCAGGGATGAACTGATTCAATTTCGGAGGTCAAACGTCAAGGTCACGCCCCTTCCATTTTTTGCCTGATATCTCAGCAACACCTCAAGTACATTTTTATTACATCTAGTTTATTTTTTATCTATGCAATCCTCGAGTATGATTAGTGAAAAATGCTGGTCTGTCTTGAGAAGTCTCTAGTGATGGTCACATGCTCTGCAGAGAAACACAGAAAGGGAGAGTGGTGTTGTGTTATTTCCTTACCTCCTATGCATTATTGTCATCAATCAATCAATCAGTCATTGTTTGTGTAGCGCCAATTCATAACAAGTGTTATCTTGCGACGATTTACAAAAGAGCATATGGGATAAGATGCAGGAAGGATTTCTCCTTTGTATTCCTCTTGTTCCTGTTGGCCAGGCCAGGCCGTGCATGAATGAGGACGGTGGTCCAACTGCACCTGTTTTAAGTACGATTGCTTTTGCAATTTTTTTTTTTTTTTCTTTTTTTTTTCCTGTAATTTCAGATATTTTCTATAACATTATACTATTATATCCCTCGTCATCTGTTGTCATTCTGTGAGAAAAACTGATGGAAGTAAAGTGCAACTTGACTGAGAGGGAGTAATTGCATTTTTATATTGTATCTTTGTCACCAGCCATGAAATTCATTACAGCATTGCTCCACAAGGTGGCAGTACAGTGTTGGTAATAAACAGCTGTAGGATCAACTGTAACGTAGATAAAAACATTGTCACACTAAAGTCCTCTCTGGTTGCCCATCCATTATTATTAAGTTGCCATTTTTCATTGTGATCATATGTTTTTATGTATTTTATTATTTAAATCTATCCATACAACTAACTAACATCTAACTTGCTTGGACAGCTGTGTTCAAGTAACCAAAGCTTGTAATATATGATTGATGAGATATGAAATTGATAACTATATTGTATTTAACTATGTATCTGAGTCTGAGGTGATTACCATCACATTAAAAATCTACTCAGAAAACACATGTTTTTCTACCATATCATTGTGTTACTCTTCTTTCATTTTCTGTCCCCCTCTCACCCCTCAGGACTGTGTCTAGAGAAAGTCCCTGCTGCCTCTCCATCTCTGTCCAATAAGAACACTGGGTCTCCATCGTCCAATAGGAGCACAACAGATCAGGAGCAGGACATCATCACCTGCTATGAAAAATCCGGAGACATTGCTCTGCTCTACCTGCAGGAGGCCGAAAAGGTAAATGTTAGTGCTATCGTTGTTTTGCTATCTTACCTATTTGATTATCATCTACTGCAGTGTTTCTTGCATGGTGTCACACAAGTGATCAACAAATATATTGTAAGGGCTTCCACATCAAAGTTCTCTGCTGTCCCTGTGGGTGTGTGATAAATAAATGTGCTGACAGTGTGCGAGTTTGACTAATGCATGATTCTGCCAAGATAGATAGAGAGATACTTTATTGATCCCGAGGGAAATTCAAAGCATCCAGTAGCAGGTTACAAAGACGTACATGACATGAAACATTTGTTACAAATTAACCACAAAACCGACGCCCCCCTCCCATACATATATATTAACCTGAAAAAAAGATTTAAAGAATACCCCTAGATGAATCAAACTTGTTATGTACAAGAAATGTACATAACCCGTGCAGGGATAAAAATATATGTGCAAAAAAATCTGTAATTAGACCTGAATATATACAAAAAAAAACAAACTGATGACCTTCTGAAGTTGTGTTGTTTATATATGTACAGCAATGTTTAAAAAGAAGATAGTGGAAAAATTATCAAAAAGCAGACATTAAATAACAGTCAGTGCAAACAAACATCTTCCTCTGTTTGGAGAATGTAAACAACATTGTAATAAGTTGACTTAAAATAAAAAGTGCAGACAATATCCTTGGACAATAGAGGGTATCATGGCTGTTTCCAGAGGCGCTATGTTGAAAGCTATAATGACAAAAAAAGAGATATCTTGTAACAGAGTGTGGATGTGGTATGTGAGACACAACACCATGAGTTTGAGGACTATTTTAAAGGTTGTTTAGGGAATAATAACAAAGAAGAAAAGTGATCACAAACGCCTAAAGCCCAAAGCGAAGTCTTCAGATGTCTTGTTCAGTCAGACCAACATTAAAAAGCTCTCTTTACACTCTTTACATTTTACAAAAAGAAGAGAATCACTGATAACCGAGCAGATGTGAGCAGAGAACTTTTAGCTTTATTGATTTAAAAAATGACCTTTTATTGATTTTTGTAACAGCTGCTGCTAATCTGTATTGACTAACCAACAAATCTGCTTATTATTTCAACTTCAATAAGGTCAACTGTGACAGCTTTATAGAAACATGAATTTACTGAAAACATGATGCGAGCATATAAAAGATAACTGAATCAGGTCAATTATCAGTTACATCAAGTTCTTATAATTTCTCTTGAACGAAAACACATGTGACAGAAGATTTAACAACAATAGTCTTAATATAATGCCCCTTCCATACAAATCTGTTGCCTAATCATCATTTATAATTCAATAATGGAAATTAGTTAAATAGGCCACTGTAGAGGGCGGGGTATTTACAGCAATGTTACACCTCACGTGCAATGTAGTGGAACGCCCCTGATGTGGTGTAAGAGAGGGGTGACTGTGTAACTGCAGAGCTAGTAACACCGAGCAACACTGTCTGTGTGTACATGCCTGAGTGTGTGTATGTGAAGCTCCCAATGAGGGCCCACACACACACACAGTGTTTCCTGCACTTCCACAATGCTGTAACGCAATATGAAACTACTAAGACACCAATATTATGTCCTTGCACATGCAAAGTGAATGTAGAATGTTGTACAGAAGGCAGAACTTTGTAGCTGCACTGTTGTGTAATGTTTTTAAAGGCTGACAAGTTGCTGCTCAGCTCTCTTATAGTGACATATTGTCTGTCCAAAAGTACATGTATTACCAAAACAAATTAAATTAAAACAAATGTGTATTTCAGTAAATGGAGTTAAATTATGGAATTATCTTGATAATCACTTAAAATGCTGCTCAACTATCATTCAATTTAAAAGAATGTATAAAGAAAAGGTTCTGGGAAATGATGAATGTATTGAGTTAATTTAACTGATTGTATTTGATTGTTTCTATATTGTTGATCTATTTTTTGTTTTGTGAAAGAAAGAGAAAACAACAGGTTAGCCATCTTATTCTGTTAAACAGTATATTATAAGTTTTCTTTTTCCTGCTCCTGTTTGCTCATGAACAGTGTTTCAGTATTATGAGAAAATATTTTTTGTTGTGTATTACTGTGTTGAAACCATACACTGAAATTAGCAAATACATCAAAACATATAACTGATACACAGATGCTAACTATTGAAGTTAACCAAAAACTTTGCGGCTATGCCCGCTGCTGCTGACCTACTGCGAAGGCTTTTCACTAGATTTAAGAGTGAGATATCGTAAATTACCAGAGCATGTTTGAGGTCATGTGTACCAGAAGGCGTACAATCCATGTTCTCATTCCTCATGGGATTCTGTATTGAGCCCTGTGAAGGCTTGTAGTGTTCCTCCACAGCTCAACCATGTCTCCATAGATCTGCCTTTGTTCACAGAAGTACAGTCATGCCAAAACAGCTCAAGGCCTTCCCCAAAGTGTTGCCTCAAACTGGTTCAAATGTATTTATATCCTGTCGATTTATGAAGACCCTTCACTCAAACTTAAGTGGCCAGGCTCAAACCCTGAAAATCAGCTCCAGACCATTACCCCTCCATCGAACTTCACAGTAGACGCTATGCACTGCAGTAGGTCTCATCTTCTGGCATTCACCAAACCCACGTTCATCCATCAGACTGCCAGATAGTGAAGTGTGACTCATCTCTCCAAAGAACATGTTTCACCGCTCCAGAGTCCGGTTGCAGCGAGCTTTACACCACTAGAGGGTTGTTTGTGTTGCAGATGGTGATGTGAGGCTTTTTATGCGCCTGTGTGTAGAGCCAAAGAAACTTGTTTCACTGCGCTCCTGATGCACTTGTTGGAGAGCTGATTTGCTTCCAGAGGCAGTTTGGAGCTCTGCAGTGAGTGATGCAACAGATGACAGGTGATTTCTTTGTGCTTCAGCTCTCGTTGGCCCCCACTCTGTGAGTTTGGCTGAGCTGTTGATGCTCCAAGGTGATTCCAGCTCACAATAAAAGCACTTACACTTTTCCTGGGCAGATCTAAAAGGGCAAACATTTCTCAGAGTGACCTTTTAGCGAAGGTGGCAGCCAATTACGGCACTATCTTTAGAGTTGACTGAACTCTTTATGACCGGTTTATTTATTTATTTATTTTGATATCCTTTATTAATCCCTGAGGGAAATTTGGGTTTATGACCGGTTCTGTGTTCTGAATGTATTTTTGGGGAGATTCCATGTCTATGTCCTGAACTGTTCTGATGTTGTTGCTGAAACAGAAAAAAACAAACAGAAAAACTAAATAATTAGTAAGGGTTTCTTTACACATTTGGCTTCATTTTTTGAACATGTATATCTTTCTTATGCCCTGTTTTTCTGGTTTTGCAGGCATTGTCAGCAGGAATTCAGAACCGCAGCCCAAAGCCCGGCCCGACAACCCAGGACCTGGAACTGGGCTACTTCCTGGAGACAGGCCTGCAGAGAGCCCACGTCATCCACTTCAAAAACGGGTAAGATTTATGGTTGCAGAGTGATATCAAATATGTTGTTTCTATCACTTATGCACCATCTACCTAAATTTAAACAATGCTCTCTCAATCTGATCTTTAAAAAGTTAACCACGTCTTCATCTCCTCCAGACTTGATTATTGCAGCTTTTGTTTCCTTTTATTGGCTTCCTGTTAGTTTTATAATTGATTTTAAGATTTAACTGATCACTTGTATAGCTCATATGGGTTTGGCACCTTGCTCCAGTGGAGCCCTACCGGTCGTTCCAAAGTTGAAACCTAAATCTAAAGGATATTGTTCTTTTGCCATCAGTGCCCCTCGGCTTTGGAACGACTTGCCTGAGAAGATAAGGCACGCAGATTCGTTTTACTTACTTTAACTATTACCTTTTTTTTGACTGCTTTATGTTTCTGGTGCTTCTTTCTCTATTTGGTGCCTTATCTCTGAACTGCTTACATCTTCTCCGATCTGGAACTCTTGGTCTCAACTAATGTAGCGGGGCTCCTTGCGTTGCATGGGTTCTTCTGTTTGGGTTCATTTTGTTGGTTGGGATTTTGTTTGGGTACGTTTGTGTTGGGTAAATAATATTGGTTGAGTAGTTTTGGGGCTTTGTTTGGATGTATTCTTCTGCTTGTGTTAAAGCACCCTTGTTTTCAAAGCTGCTTTATAAATAAAGTTATTTTAAGCATTATAGATAAAAGGAAAAAAGAAGATGTGTTTAAGGCATTTACACACCTAAAAAACGGTTACTTCTGGTAGTTTTTAAAGGGATGTCAGTTGCCCGGCAGAAACAAAGAACAACTCTTTGTGGGCACTGTCCACCCACTTTGTAGTCATCGTGTTTCAAAGCTGCTGACAGGTTGATAAAAGCAAAAAAAAGTGTGAAAGATAACATATGCGGTGCAGCAGAAAGTGGTACACACAGAGCTGCTGTTGACTAGATAAAATCTGCACTATGTTCTGTCTTTTTGTAGCTGTTAAACCCAGTGCGTGTACATTATATATTTTTTTTAGAACTTTTTATTGTCATCATGTCTCAACATACAGTACACATATTTTATATTCAACATAAGGATGACAGTATTTTACATTTTTATAAGTGGTGTGGTGTCAAAAAGGTTGTTTCCCCCAGTGATGTGGAAATACCAAAAATAACACTCACAATACAGAAACATGTATTACAGTTGTTTAAAGTAGCTTGAAGTAAAACTGAGGTAGCTTGGATCTGTGTTACATAAATTCATACATTTTTCCCTCCATCAAGGTTTTCTTCCCTTTTTCTACGATATTTAACATCTTTAGGAACGACAAACAAACAAATTAGTTATATAAAATAAAAGAATAAAATTAAATGAAAAGAAAGAGAAGAAGAGTCAAAGGAGAAAGAAGAGAGAAAGAAAACAACAACAAAAATCATTGCAATTATATTTGAAATGTTTTGCACTCCAGAGTGAGGAGAGGGAGTTTAAAATTGTAGATACTACAGATGAGCCCTTTTTTTTCCAAACTTAACTCTGGTGTCTGGTAGTAAGAGTTCATCACACAACAAGTTCACTAAAATCTCTTCCTGACTAAAACAACCTTAAAAAACTTGCTGCCAGCCTAGTAAACTGCCTAGCACAGCATAAAATATCTACAAAGCATAAACAAACATCAAAGACATCCGATGTAAATTGTAAATGTGAATGTTGAGGGTGTAGTTATCTCTGCTTTCCAGCATCACCTTAAGACAGGCTTCTGCTGTGTCATGTTGCAGACTGGTGCAAAAAACCAAAACAACATCTGCTGATGATGCTGCTACATTTTCTGAAGTACACTGACTTTCACTTTGATAAAACTTTCAAATATGTGGAACATAGCGAGCGCCCCATGTATGGAGGCTATAGTCCTCCAAGCGGGCGGCCCGGGTTCGAATCCGACCTGTGGCTCCTTTCCCGCATGTCATTCCCCTCTCTCTCTCTCTCCCTGATTTCTGACTCTATCCACTGTCCTATCTCTACATTAAAGGCACAAAATGCCCAAAAATAAATCTTTAAAAAAAATATATATGTGGAACTTAGACTGGAGTATGACTGTTCTGTGATATCTCGTATTCAAACATATTCTGCAGATTCTGATTTGTGTATTTCTCTCTGTTTCCGCCCTACGTTGACATAGTAACCTGACCCGAGGCGTAGGGCGGTTTCGAGAGATTCTTCGGGCTGTAGAGACCAGAACCACCCAGAGCCTGCGCATGGTGAGGAAGCATTTGGAAGTGTGGCTTTCTTTTTACATTTTTGCTGAGATGACGGGATGTTAATGCATCAGTTTCCTCACAGGTCTTCTTTGACTTGAGGAAATATAGCTTGTCATTTTGGAAAAATTGACTTAAATGCTTGTTTGCTGAGACCTACACAGAGTAACTGCTGGTAATCTGGCAACCTCAGTTACTGGAAAGAAGAAAGAGGCAACAAAACCTCTTAAGTGCTTGTCCTCTGACCAGATGAGCTGTTTTCCCAACAGATTATGTATAATAAGTGGACATAACCACTGTTTTATCCCACATTGGTTTTTGACCTGATGTTTTGAAATCTTGAGTTTTGGCATTGAGGCTGTAAAGTGGCTGGAAGTAAGGAGGTTAACAAATGCTGAGTTATTATTAGCTAATGCTCACAATGGTCAGCAAGCTTTTGTCATACATGCATGGTAACTTTGATATTATTTGAGATCCTCTTTTTGCGGGGGGCTTTTTTTTGCCTTTATTAGATAGGACAGCTGAAGAGAGACAGGAAATGCTGGGAGGATCAAATGGGGGCCGATATACAGTGAATGGCTGAGAGCGTATTTGAACCCCTGTCCGCTGCATCGAGGACCATAGCCTCTGTACATGGTACGCGCGACATAACCGCTAGGCTATCGGCGTTTCTGAGATTCTAATTTTTGGATAGGAAAAAGAGTCTGTAAACGACATGTTATAACTATCACTCCTAAAGCATTACGCTCTATCATCTATTCTGAAATAATCACAAGATACTTGTGCCTGTGTTTACATCATGCTGTATTGAAGAAGACTTTAAAATAGAGATAAAGAATATACATTCAGGAAAGTCTTCATCTGTTAGGTCTCGCACTGCAGGAGGTGAGGAGAAAATGCAGGTTGAAGGCATTTCTGTATTGACTTTACTTTTCATACTAAGTGGCTACATCCTATTCTTAGAAGCATGCTATGGTTGGCCCCTCTGTTTGCAGTCTTGCTGAGCTAAAAAAAATATATATATATATTTTGCTGAATCATTTATCTAATCTGTCTATCATCCCAAAGGTCAGTATGATTTTCGGTTGCTTTCATTTGAATACTTAGCAATCAGTTTGAAAGTTGCATGTAGATACAAAACCCACCACAACCTAGAATATATAATTATTTTTTTGTACATGATCACAAATAAGCCACATAAGACTCTGCAAAGTAGCACCCAAATAAACAAATTGATGTGTTGGTATATGAGGGTCTTTGCCAAATGTGCGTGAATGTGTGTGTTGTCCTGCAGACTATAGCCAGGCAGCTTGCAGAGATCTTGCTCAGAGGAATGTGTGAACAGAGTTACTGGTCTCCTCTGGAAGACCCACCATCAGTGTCACCATTGGACGATCCAACACGGCAAGGACACACTCTCAGCAAAAACTACAGCCTGAGCCGACGCTCGCGAGTGTACTCAGGAGAGAAGTAAGTGATTATGTGTGTTTGTCGACGAGAAAGCAGGAAGTGAAGAGGAAAATAGCCAACATGGCTCCTTCACTAAACTTTTGCCAATGTTCTTGTTTACCAGCCGCTCTCCAGGAATTCTCCTGGTGCCTGTTTTTTTTTTCTCCATTTGCCCCTTTGCTCTTCCATTAATCCTTGTCCAACTCCATCTGTCTGACTCTCTTGGTGCATTTCTCTCTCTCTCTCTAAGTCTGTTTTGCCCTCAAGAGAACACAGAGGAAGCGTTGCTGCTGCTGCTCATCAGTGAATCCATGGTGAGACACAAACACTCACTGCCCACTGTGAAGCAGAGGAGCCACAGAGTTCATGACAAAGTGCCATTTTTACATCTGTTTCTGTGCCTGTGTGATTCAGGCAAACCGTGACGCTGTCCTGAGCAGAATTCCCGAACACAACAACGATCGTATCATCAGCCTACAGTCTGCCTCTGTGGTGTACGACCTGCTGACTATAGCTCTGGGCAGGAGAGGGCAGTATGAGATGCTATCAGAGGTGAGTAATCTCTCTCTGTGGACTGCTTAGTCACAGTCGTAGTGATTGTGGAAAGTGTTTCAGCCCACATCCCCTAGTACGCCCGCATAAAATTACACTTTAATTCTTTTTCACATTCATTTCCCTTCACAGATGAATGTTTTATTACAGTCTAATTGGCTTAACAAAGGCTGGCTAGATGAAGCTGAAGAGAAACCTGATAACACTAATGAAATTTGTCCTCTTCTCCAGTGTTTGGAGAGAGCCATGAAGTTTGCCTTTGAAGAGTTCCATCTGTGGTACCAGCTCGCTCTGTCCCTGATGGCAGCTGGGAAATCTGCACGTGCCGTTAAAGTCCTTAAGGAGTGTATTCGTCTGAAGCCTGACGACCCCACAATCCCATTGCTCGCTGTCAAACTGTGTATCGGACCTCTGCACTGGGTAAGGACAATTCTGCAGACTTAAACGCAACAGAGCATGTTGCTGGAGGATTTTAGAGACTTTCATGTAGGGTCTGTTAATGACCCCTTATAAAGAGTTTTAACCGGTGTGAGACCTCATCCTGTGATTTAAAGTTCACATATCTGCATATCACCATGCTGATCCCCATTTTAAATCTCCAGTATAGTGTTACAATGCTGGATGCCCATACTAAACGTGAGCAGAGTTTCAGATCATGAGGTAAATGTTTTTTGGAGTAATCCCAGGATGAGTCTGCAGAGTGAACCAAACGGCTTGTTCTGTAAATCAACCAATAGTACCCCGATATGAAAACAGGATTTTCTCAAGATGCCTCTATGTAGGCCAGTGAAAGGTCAGGCTTGTTCTCTGAGCGCTGAGAGCAGCCCTCCCCCGGAAGCCCTGCAGCGTTCTGCCCCTGGAAGGCTTCCTGAGAGCTTGCCAATCAGAAGACAGAGCGGATGTAGGGAGGGGCTTAAAGAGACAGCAGCGGAAGTTAACCGTTTCAGGCAGAGGTTGAAATGAGGGCTTTTTATCGGACGTCAGCATAAAATAAGCTGCAAATATTGCAGAGCCACTCTCTAGGTTTCACAGACTGACAACATTAAAGTACAATATGGGATATTTAAAGCACACACTCAGAGCCTTTGTTGACATTCACTACAGGAAAGTTGAACTGTGGGTAGTAGGTTATACAAATAAAAATAAAGCCTTGGGTGTTTTTTCTTAAGAGAATACTTTGCCTGCACATATAGGGATAAGGATCAGCCAGAAGATAAGAGCAGAGAGTAGACTTCAAAACAAGAAAGCCAAAGGGGACAATGTATTTACAAAAGAAGGGTTTAGGTATAAACTCAAAAAGAAGTATAAGTTGTACTTAGCTTCACTTCTGTCATATTTAGGGGCCCAAGTAAAGTGCAGGATAATGTATTTATATTCTGCAATGAGGTGTCAGTTCAACCTCTTATATCTAGCTTCTTCTTAAACTTCTTTTCACCGCTGCCTGACATTTTCCCACTGTCTTCTTCTTCTTCATTTATTCTGCCGTGGCCAATTAACTTCTGTTCATGTCACCCTCGTTCATGCCATAAGTGCCACTATGAGGTGTTGTGAAATAGTGACGCGGTGGCTCAAATTGCCAGGGTAAATCTGTTGTAATTCTTTTCATTAAAATATTTAAATTTGGTACAAGCGATTCGATAATTTTGTCACATTGGTCAGGATGAAAAAATATTTTTGTGTCAATATTTAGTCCCTCATTTCGTCATATTTCAGGTGTTAATCTCTTAAAAAATAACTCTTTTTACATAAAAATAATGTCATGGTTTTACTCTGATACTGAATCAAATTCACAAGCAAATCAACATTTTGACGACACCAGGTGAACAACTTTTGTCCACAGTGACCGCAAAAAATAGACACAAAATGAAAGTTCCTTGTAGTTGTTTGAGCTACCACTCTGTGTATACACCAGTCATAATTATTTTCTTAAAGTCTTTCTATGTGATTTTTCACACTTAAATATAATAGAAATCAAGTCTATCCTCTGAAAATAACTCTGTGAGTCATGACTGTCTACAATGGGTGTAACACCCGAGTCCCACTGTCTGTGATGTTTTCAGAGTTTTCAGAGTCCTATCTTCACTTTGTTTACATCGCCGGGATGGCCGGCTGACTCCTCCCCTCATGTATAAAAGTTGTTTAATTGAGGGACTAGAGAAAAGAAGAATAACATACTGTACTCACTGCTTAACTGTGTTTCTAGATCACGCTCATTTCAGGTAAATTTACATGCAGTGTGAAGATACGAGCATAATAAAGATCGCTAGCATTAGCATGCTAACACAACAATGCAGCATGAGTTGTTTTGGTTTCATGCTGGTGCTCAAGGGCAATATCTGCTGGATCCAAAAATCACATATAAAGCTTTTAAATCATATAATCTATCCCCCAAATCTCTTCCTTTTCATCTCCACTGTCTCTCTCATTATTGTCTCTTTGCTCCCTCAGCTGGATGAAGGCGAGTGCTTTGGAAAGATGGTGATTGATATGGGAGAGAAAGCGGCTGAATTCAGAGCAAAAGGCTACCTAGCTATTGGGCTGGTTTACAGCCTCAAAGCCACTGATGGTAAGACTAAGAGAGTGTGTGTGTGTGTGTGTGTGTGTGTGTGTGTGTGTGTGTGTGTGTGTGTGTGTGTGTGTGTGTGTGTGTGTGTGTGTGTGTGTGTGTGTGTGTGTGTGTGTGTGTGTGTGTGTGTGTGTGTGTGTGTGTGTGTGTGTGTGTGTGTGTGTGTGTGTGTGTGTGTGTGTGTGTGTGTGTGTGTGTGTGTGTGTGTGTGTGTGTGTGTGTGTGTGGTTTAATAATGCATGTGTCTGCACTCTGTCGTTCTCTTCCTGTCCCTGACTTTGTCTGTCTGTGTCTCTTCAGCATCGTTGCGAAGCACACAGGAGGACTACCAGAGGAAAGCTTTGGGATCCTTCCAGAGGTTGGGACGGAGCCATGCAGCTCTCTATTTTCTGTTTAACGCCCACAGCTTCCCTCCAGAGACATTTTTGTCAAAGCATGGACAGCTTTTCGGTGAAATCACATGACGATGTAGTACCTCCAGTATATAGTCCTCTGTGATGCAGGGATGCACAATCTTACATATTTAAAACATGACTGTGATTTTAAAAGATCCATACCACTCTAAATGTAAGCTGAGCAGAGTTTGAATGTCATTAACAGGCATGTTGCTTCTTTATTCTACAGCATGTGATGTCTTGTTTAGAATGGTTCAAGTTTGATGCAATGTCTTTGATTTTAGAAAGGGTGCAATGTTTTGTTACCCTATATAAAACTGAGTTTCCTCAAACTTACGATGAGGGTTTCTCAACCAGACAGACTCTACAGACTCAATAAGACGAACAAAAAAAAAAAAGAAAACAGACTAGCAGCTAGAAGAGTGGCGATTGTTATTCTGAATACTGGAAAAATGTAAAAGGGGGAACAAATTAAACTTAAAAAAGAATCTGGAAAAAAGGAAAACAGACTTTGTAGGACATTTTTTTAAGAGCTGTCTTGATTTAGTGAAATCATTTCTACTCCTGTCTGCTTGCAGTTTGACATCAATTGGGTCATAAATGTGTTTATTGAACAAAGACTATTAGGTGCATCTTCTTCAAACACAGATACAAATCCTCCACAAGTGGTCATTTCTCCTGAAGGATTTGAGTGAGGATGCACACACTGAACTGTTAATAATGTTAAAAGATGTAGAGTCAAATTGATAAACATTCTCTGCATTATTTATTCTTTTTTTTCCACAATGCTACTATGTATCGTCTCTTGTTTTACATTCATTATTTCTACTTGTTAGTCAATGTGTTGCTGTTTCTCGTGGTGTCTAAATGTTTAAATATCCTCTTGTTTGATTTCTCACAAGTTACTTTGCTGTGTTGGCAGCGCTGCAGCGACCTAATTTCTCCAAAGGGATATTTAAAATTTCATGGAATCTTATTAACTTTTTATTCAGCATGTCTGAAAACACAGCCTCTCTCTCTCTCTCTGTCTCTTTTTCTCCGTAGAGCTCAGAGTCTTTCTCCTACTGACCATCTAGCAGCCTTTTATTTGGCCCTGCAGCTTGCTGTATCCAGACAGGTAAAACACATCAAAACTATGCAGATATGTGTCGGGAATGCCAGACGGTGGAAGTCAGGGAACATCATGAGTCATTTTATGTGATACTTTTTGTCCCGACTCTAGTGAAACCTTTAGTTTGTGTATATGTGTGTATGTGTGTGTGTAGATCCCCGAGGCACTAGGCTATGTTCGACAGGCGTTGCAGCTTCAAGGGGATGACGTCCACTCCCTTCACCTGCTGGCCCTGCTGCTCTCTGCTCAGAAACACTACCACGATGCGCTCAATATTATAGAGATGGCTCTGTCCGAGTACCCTGAAAACTTCAAGTAAGACCTGCAGGCTACCCAACCACTTCATTTAAAGCACACTCAAAGTGTCTGTATCTCTGTTTCAGAGGTTTTATTTCTGTTTGCTGTGTGTCGCAGTCTGCTGTATACCAAGGTCAAGTTGGAGTCGATGTGTAGAGGACCAGAGGAAGCTCTGCTTACCTGTAAACACATGCTGCAGATCTGGAAGAGCTTTTACAACCTTACCAATCCCAGGTATGCACAAACAGGCAAAACACTGCCAAGTTCAAATCCTCATCTTTGTTTTTTCCATTCAAACCAGTGATTATCTGAATCACTTTCAAAAATCTCTTTGCAAGGACATAATGCGTTATGTGTTAATCAGTTGCTTGGAAAAAAAAGCAATGAACTGCATGAACGGGAAATCTATTTGCTCCATGTAGCCTTTATGAGATAGGACATTGGACAGATCAGGAAATTGGGAGAGATTGGAGAGAATGACATGGGAGACAGAAGCAAGAGGTCAAACTTGAAACCAGGCCATACGCTTGGAGGACTATAGCCTCCCTACATGGGGCAGGACCTAACCTCTAGGTCATCGACGCCCCAGGAAGTTTCGGCTTGATAACAAGCTGAGCATAGTTGTCCTCAGGGCCCTGTCACACCATGCAGTATTTGTTACCACTTAGTCCTGTGTACTGTGCCTTGATAGGCTTGTTAAGGTGGTCGACTAATCACAGGACTTTCTCCCACGAGACAGCTGTTTGTGTCCCTACCAACCAAATGTACATGTTGTGCATATCTGTGTGTCAACAATGATTTGTTTGTGGCAGTGATTCGGGGCGTGGCAGCAGCTTGTTGGACAGAGCCGTAGCAGACAGACGACAGCTCAACGCCATGACTCTGCCTGACTTCAGTGATCCTGACACAGGTAGACAAACCTACACACTAACCATGAAACAAGCTTTTCCACTGGAGCACAGCCTAAGGACAAGATCATTTTAATAACATTTTATGAATTTCCCTCTCTGAATGTTACATCTGAGGAAAAATGAAAAACCGTGTGATAACTAAGTGTCTCCTTTCCTTTACGGAATATTTTCAGCTAACGTAGCATAAATAAGGAATCACAGGAGCATCTTTTCTTCGACTCTAGAGTATTATAATGGACACTATACAGGGTAATTTTTCTAAGTTATGAATCTCCTTAAGCAAAAAAGAATACATAACTCTGATTCAGCTCTCTTCTTTAATTTGACCCTACCACTTCTAAACCAGTCATCATTTTATAATGGAAAGATCATCAAGATAAAACTGTTTACATCTCCCTCTTTATTGTTTTAATATGTATGTACTCTTCATCTTGTCTACAGATACAGAAGGACATTTATATGGAAACCTTGACCCTTTTATGATCTTTTTAAAATTACTATTACAATACTGCAATTTCTTCTGTTTAATAAGTTGCTGCTTTATTTAGTAATTCTGATGATTTATTTTGAACAGTTAGGACAGAATTGTGTGAAATATTGTTTTCAATCATAGAAAAATGTTGCAGACTGCAAAACAGTGATTCATGTTTTGTTGTTTTCAGTCTTTAGTTTATGTTTGATTTCACTCATTTCTCTTTTATTTCCTGTTTGTGTAAGTCTCAGGTTCTTCATCTTCTCACTCTGGTTCTGAACTGGTCTCCCCCACCTCCCCATCCACCCTTTCCACCTTCTCCACCTTCTCCAGCCTCTCCTCACCACTGTCCTCCCCTTCTTCCCCTGTATTCATCCTCCAGCCTCCCCCTCTCCCCCCACCTAAAAATCCATCTTTCCTCCCTCCCTCTCCTCCTCCTCCTCCTCCTCCTCCTGCGCCCACCAAGACCAGGACTCACTCCTTTTGCAACCACGTCACTCTGCGCAAGCTCTCCTCCAGCTGTAATCCGCCTCCATGCACACTCAGCCTTTAGCATGGTGTGTCGAGTGACAGAAAAGAGTACACTAAGTTTTTTGGGGAGATTGGCTCTTTAATTAAATGGTGTGTTTTGTAATGAGAGCATTCCCACATTGCTGTAATCTCCGGTGCTCTGAGTTAAACAGCATGTTGATGAATCCTGTGGCCACACCCCAAGTAGAAGACTACATTATATAGAGATATAGAGAAATCGAGAAACTGGAATATGGACTTACTGCAGATATAAACTGTTGGTAAAACGCACATTCCCATCAGTTTTTTACAAACACAATGTGTAACTGCGAGTCTTCCTACATTAAGACTAAATGTTATGAACCACATGTGATTATCACACAGGCCTAAGGTGCCCATGAGTGCACAAGTCAAAGGATTACATTGTACAGAAAAGGAACAGTGATTTCCTTTTATTCTTATTCTGATGAAAAGGCCCAAACCAAAGTGTGAGCAGGTCTGGCAATATTTCCAACCTCCCCATCCCATCTATGATTCTAAGCCTCAAGCCTGCAAAGCCACTGAGGACATACTTCTGTAGAAATGAACATGTAATGTTTTTTTAAGCTAACATTACCTTAACATTTAAGATGATTTTATTAGTAGAGAACTTCTTTAAGCTGTGATTAGATAAACAAACAAATATGTACAGCAGAAGGGTGGTCTAAGTGGAAATGATTAAAAATAAGTACAGCGCCCATGTTCATGTTAATGAAAAGAAAATTTGGCACAGTACAGCCGTGTGACTCACTGATGTGTTTCTAATTAGTTTTTGTACAACAATGGAGTCCTGGCACAGAGGAATAAGATATATCATGTTGAGTGATTTTCCTTTGTTGATGCTTCCTTTAAACAAGTTTCAATTTCAACCATAGCTCCTGTTAAATCTGTTCAACTGTATTCCATTTACCATTTCACCTGTTTTTAGTGAGTGTTACTGCAAAGAAATAGGAAGTTAGAACAATGTGACCATTTTAGCAGATCACCACCAACCTCCTCTATTTTCCTCCGTGTGGGGCGCTGGTGGCGCAGTGGTTAGTGCGCGCCCCCCATGTATGGAGGCTGTCGTCTCAAGTGGGCGGCCCGGGTTCACATCCAGCCTGTGGCTTCTTTCCCGCATGTCGTTCCCCACTCTCTCTCCCTGATTTCTGGCTCTATCCACTGTCCTATCTCTCCATTAAAGGCACAAAAAGCCCAAAAATAAATCTTAAAAAAAATATATTTTCCTCTGTGCTCTAAAGGCCACTTGCCAAACATTCATAGCATCTTTATTTCACATGATTAGAATAAACTGGTGGAGTTGGTGTTAGTAACCTTTGTCCTGAAGGTCTGCCACCATCACCTGACATACAGTATGTGTGAAAACTGAGAAGAATCAATCAGAAATACTCAAAGATCTATGTCCTGTATTCATGAGTATAAACTGTCAAAGCGTGATGATCCTAACAGTCCTTAGTGTCCTGCTTTCATGTAAACATCAATTACTACAGCTAGCGCCTTACCTTTGTAACACATTGCTTCTGTGTTAGCTCGGAGCACTGGAGGATTATTTGGGGATTTTCTCTCATCACTGACACAACCCGTGAGTTTACCAACGAGCTGATGGCCCCTCTGACTGGATTTGCTTCTTGAGTGTTGTGCAATACAAGGCCAATCTTGATTTTCACCAATTAATGAAACCTCAAAAGCATGGACAATGAGTATAAAACTATGCCGACTAATCAAGACAAAAAGTACTTAATAGTCTCACATGTAGTTCCTGTTCTGTGCATGGTAACATGTTGATGCTTTGAGGACTGATTTGAGTGCTGTTTAGCATTCTGTAGCTTCTGTCTCGGTTTAGCTTAGTCACATCACAAACACATTTAAAGTTCAGAGTTATAGATCAGTTGGAATCGTATTAAACATTTACACGTTTTTGTCTCTTCACATCTATCTGCTCTTTTTTTTTACTATCCATTTGTCGCCTGTTTCTGCATCCTCCTCTTTCCTCTGAGGATTTCTCATTCCAGCCATCCTTTATTTATCCCAACCTTGTGTCGTCCCTCCTTGTTGCCATTTCTTCTTCTAATGATGTTCACAATCAAAACTAACGGTTGTTATTTTGATGAATAATTTAGCTCCCTTTTTTATTGCTCCAGAGCTGTATTTTTTTCGGTCAGCCTGAGAAAAGTTGCATTATTTAAAGCTGTGGATTTTAGTCCATCACTATGATTGTGATGTCTGAAGCTATGATAAGATTTTAAAATATATTTATTCATCATTTTGATGGTGAAGCACTTCTTTCTTGTGTGCATTGTAAGTCTTTTTAAAGCCCTGTGAGGTAAACATTTGGCACAGTCATTTCTAATATAAATACAATGGTGCTGAAATGCCAAATAAATGTTACTCTGCACGTGCCTCATTTTAAGAATCCGCTTGTCACAGTCTGTGAGCTGGGTTGTGACAATAATAACCTAAGATGAGGTGTTATATAGCAGAGGAAGATGAGACTCTTTCATGCTTTTAGTTATTCAATCTTTATTGCTGTTTTGATTCAGTGTAAAATGGCAAGTGGAAGCATCTGGTCTCATCTGACTTAAAGGGGACATGTTATGAAAATTCCTCTTACAGTGTTTTTGAACATATATTTGGGTAACCTGAGTGTCTACAGACCCACAAAATGTGAAATAAACCCATCCAGTCCTTTGTTTGTGGTCTGCATAAGTCTAACAACACAGAGGAAAATGCTCTGTTTCAAATGTGCGCTCCTTGTGATGTCACAGTGGGATTCTAGTAAAAAAAAAAAAAAAAAAATCCCCTCCCCTCCCCTGATATCTCTATACAAGAGAGAGTTTTTTTGAGTGACGATCCGCTGCCAGCACCGAGGGGCCTCGGGTGCGGGGATCTCAACCGGTAATGATCCTTCCCCCAGTCTAGAGCAAAACTTTTGAGCAGGTCTGCCATTTTTATTCTCACTACAGAGGAGTGATGTCTACGGGGAAAACTCAAGGGGCGGGGTCATTGCATTTAAAGAGACACACACACCAAAACAGAGCGTTCTGAGAGAGCTGGTTTATACAGGGTCACAAACCTCCTCTGGTGCTTGATTCATGTTATATTTTGACCACAGCACAGATGTTTCATTAAGACCACAGGGGACTGTTTGAAAAGGTGGAGGAGGGGGATAATATGTCCTCTTTAAGCTAATGTGAAGTTCCTCCTTGTTCTCTGCTCTCTTCCTCCTGGGATCAGCATCTTTTTTATCTTTTATAATTTTGATATTTCTTCTCTGCCTCTTACTCTCTTTTAATCATTAACAATCGTCTTTCTGTTTTGTTTTTTTTCACATCCCTCCGTTTTTTAAGGCGGCCTTCAGGACGCTAACACTCTTGGTTTTTCCTCCATGTTTTCTGTTTGTAAGTAGCCATCTAACCTCCATCTGATCTTCCTTTTTCCATCCATTGTTCTCTTCATCATTGGGTCCACGTTGACCCTCCCTCTTTCCTGATGAGGTTCTGATATATGTACAGCATTTGCAGAGAAGAGAATATGTACATATACCCCCCCCCCCCCCCCCCCCCCCCCCCCGCTTTAACTTGATGTCTGCAGTCAGTTTCCAGGAGAACTGTTCCAAATTATCATGTTGATGGTGTATGAGTTAAAGGAATACAACGACTTAAAGGAAAGCAGAGTTGTGCATACACTTTTTTTTTTTTTTTTTGCAATTTTTCCGGATTAAAGAGATGATCGATAAGTGTGCAGAAACCAACTATGGAACTTGCGGGAAATTTACTGCAATACTTTAAAGCTTAAGAGGATGCTGAGACTTTCTGAAATGTAAATGCTTTTCAATAATGCAAAAACAGAGAAAATGTTCACACAACGTCCCCAGAAAAAAAAGGGGTAGAAAGCAGCTTAATTTCCTGATTGTAATTCTCAACAACATCTTTGGTCGCATGACACAAAAGTTAGTAATGCTCTTATTTGATTTGAGTTCTAATTTGACCAAAGTGTAAAAAAAGGAAGGAAGAATTTAATAGATGTCCCATTGATAATCCTGATAAGGGAAACTTATATAATAAATTCCCTTCTGTCTGTCTGTCATCAGGATTAAATGAGTTACTGCCAGCCATTATCACTACATGCTCAGTCAAAAGAATTATCATCCTGCTGCAAATGAAATGTGCATAAGAGAGGAGGCCCAGGGAGTAAACACTCACTAACCAGTCGTCCAGTGTGGTGACTGGTGGTGTATTGTTCCTGTGAGTCAGTGTATTCCTTTAGTTCAACAAGCAGCTTTGGTGCATGTGTTGCTGTGTGAGATGTCCACATCATAGGCACAGGAAACGACAGGAAGCTTTCTCAGTAATCTGACAGCAAAATGGTGAATCTCACCGTGTGAGAACTGGATTTCTATATCCAAAAGAAAAACATTTCTTCCTCTAGCTCAAACTTGTTTTTTCTTTGACTGAAAGGGGACACAAAATGGGAAAAAGTAAAAGCAATCCTTAAGAATATATCCAGTACCCTTCTCTATGTCTTTCTCCAACTGCATCACCAACAGGGTACCCCGTGCATAGCCAACCTACATTCTCAGGAGCCACTCGGTTGAAGGAACATGAAAAATAAATAAATCATGTGTGGCACGTTGAAAATGACTTTACTGTAACTTTATTTTGAGCGAACAACGTGTTCCGCCTGTAGCTTCCTCAGGTTCATCCTGCATCATCTTTTATCTCTTTTACTGACTTTCAGCCCTTTCTCTACTCTTGTGCATTACTGTCTAAATGTGATGTAGCAGGTAGTACAAAGCATGATTAAGACAGAGCACAGTGAAAATAAAGGATGCAGTTCACACAAGCTGAGGAGTGTTAGATTTCAAAGTAAAATCCTTCCTTAATTAAGAAAGCAATACACATGTTTCCACATAGTGTAACATGTTTAACTGCTTCATCAGGCTGGGCTGCTGCATGCTGACATTTAATAACTTCCTGGCCACTCAAGTCCATTAAATCCATTCATCCATTAAAATCCTCTCTTTTTAACCATCTTTCACTTTTACACACTCTTAGCATCTTTCCCATAACACATACGCTTGAACTGAGTGCAGTGGAGGAAAAGAACAAGCATGCGGGAGTGTAGACCCCACAATAGGAGAGGAATAAAAAAAGGAATGGTGGATGTTTAATTAAAATCAAGCTTTTATACCATTGAGCTAAAGTATTTGGGGTAGTATATTTTGCTTTCACAGATCTGCAGCGTGTATCTGTAGTCCCATTTGGTGGCCATTTTGCGTCCCTGTAATAATCTGATGTCACTCAAATGCAGAGACAAAATCCGAGACACACTTCTCTCACTTACTAATCAGCAGAGTGCAGGTTGGTGCAGTGTTTATGCATGGCGGTGCAGAAATTAATTCATTCTAACCTGGTTAATCCAGGGCCATAACAGCGTGTGCGGCAGCGTGTGGAATGGTGTGGACTGATTAAAAGCTTTAGTGCAGGAACAGGAAACTGTGTGCCAATGTGGGCCCATAGTTTTGAGCTTCTTCTTTTTTTTTTTTTTACTGCACCCAAACACTCCAGATTTCACTGCTCCTTTTTTTTCTCTCTCTGAAGTCGTGGATCAGTGAAACCTGCTGTTGTGTTTGGTTGAGTAAAAAAATCCTGCATTGTGGCACATGGCTGCCTAACGCTGCTGCTGATGTAGTAGTTAGTAAGTCACCACCTCATGGAGATGTGTGTGTAATGGTTTGATTCTCTCCCTCCAGGTTCAGTTCATGCTACGTCTATAGCAGCCAGCCGTGTGGAGCAGGCTCTGTCTGAGGTCGCCTCCTCTCTGCAGAGCAGCGCCCCCAAACATGGACCCATGCACCCCTGGATGACCCTGGCTCAGATCTGGCTGCATGCAGGTGAGCATGTTAATATTCAGTATCAGGAAACTGCAGCAGAAGCATGCACAGTGCTGGTATTTTAAATGAGCTAGCATGCTCACCTATAAGGAAGTTGGTATCATTGTAAATAATTTTCTTTAAGATGTTGGATGATCAATTATATTTTATATGTTATTGAATTGTATTTCTTTGCAATTTCTGTTTAATTATTTTCTTTTTCACTGGTAAGTCATCTGGCTGCGGGCCAGACATTTGTCTTTGAAACACAGACAAAAGCTTCGGACTGAAACATGTTGACATTTTGATGAGATTTAAGGGTTTTACAGAGAGAAAGACAAACTTCATGAAATAAAGATTATTGTTCCAGTCTGACTGAAGCCTCTAGTCACTGGGAAATTTAAATTAAATATGGGATATTTTTGTCTTTTCAGAACTCAAAAATCCTTCAAATATTGAACTACAGGACTTCAAAATCAGTGAAATAACTAATAATAGGTTATAAATAGTAATAATCAAGCTTTTAATATATTATATGTTAATTACATTCTGGACAAAGTAATCTTATTGTTACTTGTATTTTTAGTATTTTAATCAGAAAGGTAATATTTTATTCTTGTATGAATACCCTTTAATTTCCCCAAAAATAAATATGGCTGGTATTACTGTGTGCTTCAAAGTTATACATTTAAAAGGTTGAGTTTGCAAGCGTTATGCTATATTTGTCTACAGTGTGGGTACTTATTGATCATGGAGTTGTCAATACTTACCCACCACCAAATACTGCAATGCACCATCCCCCCTTCACCTTCACTTTTATTGTAGATTATGACACAGATGGTTCTCATAGCAGCGACTCATCAAACATTGAGTCTTATGTTTTTAAGAGTGAGCTAGCATTAGCTTTCAGGACTTTGTTCAATGGTAGTTTGATGTGTTACAGTCACACCAGATCAGATTTCCTCTGGAGTACACGGATACTTTCTGCATCAGCAGCAGACACAAACATCAACAGACTGAAGAGTATACATGAACAGATGCAGATACACACACACACACACACACACACACACACACACACACACACACACACACACACACACACACACACACACACATAAACACATAAACACATAAACAGAGGTTGTTTATGTCCCTATTTATCTGTCCAGCTGCTTCCTGGTCATTTCCAGCTTGGCGACACAGCTAATGTAATCATCCAATCAGAAGACAGACAGGCAGACCGTTCACAATTGTTTCCGGTCTGTCTCCTTCTTTGTATCTTTCCATCTTCTTTACATAAATTCTCCTTTATTGATGCAATTTGAGAGAAGTAGTAGTTTTGCTTCCTATCTGATTTCACTCTCTCATTTTCTGATTCTTACATGATTTAAAAATATTCTTTACCTAACCTAATTACAGTATTAAAATGTGTTTAATTTTGTACTTATTTGGTGATTTAAATGACTTATAGGCAAGAAAAGTTTGTGAATTGCTCCTTTAGATCCGCTTTGCCCCTAGCCTCCACATGGGTTGTTATTTCCATTTAATTCTTCAGCAAAAGTTCTCAGTACAGAGTGCTTGTTTCTTTTGACTAACAGGCTCCGATTGTCAATATAAGTGTCAACAACAATAAAACCTTTTTGTTAAAGGTACCTTTCTTAAAACAAGAAAAACCTGCTGTCCACAAAGCTACAAGTTTCCATTGATAAGAACAGTAGTTTTACAGGGGCGGCTGTAGATCAGAGATAATCGAACGTCTCTCAACCAGAAAGTCAGGGGTTCGATCCCCAGCTCCTGCAGCCACATGTCTGATGTGTCCTTTGGCAAGACATTTACCCCCAAGTTGCTCCTGCTGCCTCGGTGACGTGTGAGTATGAATGGATGAGTTAATGCTGATGGACTCTTTACACAGCAGCCTCTTCCATCAGCGTGTGAATGTGTATGAAGGGATGTAACCTGCTTGTAGCACTATTCAATTCTTCTGACTACTCAAAGCGCCTGCAAGTCCACTTAGCATTTACAGTGCAGGACATGGGAGTGGGTTGTTGCTTCAATCCCTGAAGTTTCTTTTGTATTATTGTAAGGTAATGTTATGTTAAATCTAAGCTAATCTTTTAAGCCATCAAAAATCGCACAAACGCCCACAAACTGATTCAGGCAGATGAAGCTTCAAGGATATGCAAGGTGAAATAATTGTTTTTGTCAATGGAGTCTGGTGGCTTTAAAAACAGTGATGCAACAGCTGTCTGGATAAAAAAGGATCTTACCGCTAAAGAAATGTTCCTTCTACCAGAGTCCTTTCCATCATCTAAGATACTTCAAAAAGACAATCTGCAGCAACAACAAGCGCTTTCAGTACACACACTTTTCTTTCATGTTCTATAGATATTACAGTGCAGCCCTTTTTGTGTGGCTAAATCTGGAGTATTCTGAAGCTTTTATTTTAACCTTTAGTTCATCAAGACCTCTAACAGGTTTTAAAATACAGGAATTCTCATGTTCATATAAGGGGCTGTGTATATTCTACAATTCACTTAGCAGACGCTTTTATCCAAAGTGACGTACATCAGAGAGTAAGTACAACACAAGCAAGGATCTAGAAAAAAGGGAACAATGTCAGTAAGAGCAAACGATCAGCTTTGAGTCTGATTGGACACACAGGTGCTGACAGGAAGTGACCAGAGGCAAAGCACAAGATTGAGGGCAGTTCTTGAGAGCTCTAATCAGTATAGAAACCATCTTATAAGTCGTCGTTATCAAACAAAAACCATCGTCATTACCATCATCATCATCATCATCAATAATATGGAGACCATCATCATTAAGTTAGTAGGTATTCATGAAAGATTCTGCAGATCCAATGGAGTTTGGAAGTTCATTCCACCACCGGGGGGCCATATATCTAGTGTTAAGTAAAAATGTCCAAGCTGTATACATCAGTTCATGTTTTAGAGGTTTAAAATGTGATTTGTGTTGAGGATGCATCCGCTCTGTACCACATAACACAGACATGTTTTGGAAATGCAGTCTTACTTTTGAGGCATTTGTATTGACTGTTTTTTTTTTTTTTTATTCCCAATCTACCACTTGACTTGACAACAACACTGAGTTTTGAAAGCCATGAAAATGAAATCAAACGATGGGAATCGTTCTAAACTCAGAGTGTAACGTTCATGTTCCTGATGTCTGCTCTCCGTCTGTGTTTTCTCTGGTAGCTGAAGTGTACACTGGCATGTCCAAGCCTGCCGAGGCCTCAGCCTGCACGCAGGAAGCAGCCAACCTCTTCCCCACATCCCATAACGTGCTGTACATGAGGGGGCAGATAGCCGAGCTGCGGGGCAACATGGATGAGGCCAAACGCTGGTATGAAGAGGCCCTGTCCATCAACCCGACGCACGTTAAGACCATGCAGAGACTGGTAATACACCAACACTTTGTGATGTGTTGTCCTTCTGTCCTTGTGTTTGGTGTCATGAGAACTTAGCAAATCTTGTCCTATCAGCATGCTGTGTCCTTACAGGGTTTGTTTGTTTTATGTAATCAGCTCCAGTCTTCTGGGACAGCTCAGACCCTTTATGAAGAGAGGGGACACAGTCTCTTTTTTTTCTGCTTTATTATTGGCTCAACCTCATTATGAGCCCTGTGCCCTCTGCCTGCAGCGTGGATGCTGAACTTTAGAGGGCTAGTTTGTAACTAGGATGGCTCACCATTTTTACCCTCGACCCAAATGAAAGAAATTAATTCATTATTTTGGGTTGATGAGACACCACACCTTTATATAAGCCAGATCAAGAATGCACTGTAAATACGTATTTGTAAACAACACTTTAAAAGCTGGCGCGGAACTTTCAAGCTGTGTCGATCTCGGCAACAGGAAATGGAAGTTTAAAAACATTACATATTATCTATTTACTGATCTTGTCCTGTACACGCATACATCAGGTTTTCTGACAAAGAATCTCATCTATTCTCTTTCATTAACAGTCAAACTTGTCACTCAATCGAAAGCTTTGCCATGAAAAATGTAAACAAAGTCTGTTGTGTCCCAACATGCATCAAAGATCTCATCTGGTTTGCTTTTTATGTCATACAGTGGTATCAGCTCTAACTTCAGCTCTAACTTCAGTTAGATTTTGTTTTAAAACCAGCTAAAAGTCCTCACAGGAGATTTAAAAAAAGAAAAACGAATTGAGTGAATAATATAATATTCCAGAGGTAACATACTGTGAGTCTTATTATGGTCTTCTCATTCTTCATCTTCCTCTTTATTTATTTATTTTTAACCTTCCACAGGGTCTGATTCTTCATCAGCTGCAGCGCTACTCTCTGTCGGAAAAAGTCCTGAGAGATGCTGTACAGGTCAACAGGTAAGTGTGTGTGTGTGTGTGTGTGTGTGTGTGTGTGTGTGTGTGTGTGTGTGTGTGTGTGTGTGTGTGTGTGTGTGTGTGTGTGTGTGTGTGTGTGTGTGTGTGTGTGTGTGTGTGTGTGTGTGTGTGTGTGTGTGTGTGTGTGTGTGTGTGTGTGTGTGTGTGTGTGTGTGTGTGTGTGTGTGTGTGTGATTAATAAGATATCTGCCCCCTGTGATGTGCTGCTCCTCTCACCCTATCAACTGTTTTCTCATCTCCTCTCTCCTCCCCTGTCTTTGTTTATTCTCCTCTTCCTCTCCTTTCTTCCCTTTTCTCTCTTCTCTCACGTCTTCTATTACCCCCTCTTCTCTGACTTCCTTCTCTCCTCATATTATCGTTTTTCCCTCTCCTCTAATCCCCCCCTCTTCCTTCCACTTCTCATTTCCTTCCATAATGCCCCCTGCTTTCCTCTCCTTTCCTCACTTCTCTTTTCTTTCTTCTCCTTTAATCTTTCTTTGTTCCTCTCTTCCAACCTTCCTTCCTCTTCTTTCTCCTCTTTCTTTATTCTTCTCCTCTCCCTCTTGCCCTGTTCTCCCCCTCCTCTCCCCTCCTCCCCTCCTCCCTCCCCTCCACAGTACGGCTCATGACGTGTGGAACAGCCTGGGGGAGGTCCTGCAGGCTCAGGGAAATGCTGCCGCTGCCACCGAGTGTTTCCTCACCGCATTGGAGCTGGAGGCCAGCAGCCCCATTTTGCCCTTCACCATCATTCCCAGAGCTCTATAAAACACACACTCATACACTCTCTTAACAGTTATCGCCTCAGTACTATAGCACAGTGGCACAAATGATGGACCTGCACACAAACACACATGTACACACATGTACCCACAACATGTACACACAACATGTACACACGACATGTACACACAGCATGTACACACAACATGTACACACAACATGTACACACAACATGTACACACAACATGTACACACAGCATGCCTGCATGCCACTAACACAAAGTTTTACTGCCATACGTTCAGAAACACACACATAACCACACATACACGCTGCCCCTTGTCCACCCAACCTTCCCACAATGCCTTGCTGTGACTATGTAAGTGTGAGGGCATGTGTCTGTATGCTGATCGGTTGCTTGTGTCTATAAGTGTACACCCGTGTGTGTGTGTGTGTGTGTGTGTGTGTGTGTGTGTGCATAGTTGTGAGTGGTTGTATTTGTAGTATGCTGTGAGTGTGTTTGTTGTTTGGTCCTCTTCAAAGATGTAAATAATCTTAAATAGAAGTTCCCACTCTTCCATCACTAGCATTTAGAGAACCTCAGAGTTTACATTTTGTTTACAGGTTTTTTTTGTCCAAACATTCTTTTACACACACACACACACACACACACACACACACACACACACACACACACACACACA